>NW_027590645.1:0-221000 GCF_964213995.1 Mustelus asterias
GGGTGCCCCGGACACTTTCCCCAACTGGATGTCACACCCCCCGGGGGTCACTCTATCCAGGGGGGGGGGGGGGGGGATACCCCCCAGGCCACAAACAATGCAAAGATTTTCCGTTGGTTAGTACAAACACGATATTACAAAACAATTACAAATGAACAAAGAACAAATCTGAAAAATACATTACCGATGGCTAACACCATCCATTTATCAATTACTACCTTCCATTTCGGAAGGGTTCATCATCAATTACAGTTTTCCAGGGCATTGCCCTCAAAATACACCTCCATTTACAAATCATAATCTACAAATCTACAAACATTAACACAACACTACAACTGTCCACAACAAAAAATAAACACTGAAGCATAAGGGCACCGTCCCCTGGGTTTGTCCACCTGCCGGGGGATGCAACCCTCCAGTGGTACTCATATCCGGGGGTTACACCTTACGGATGTTCAGCCGGAGGAGGGGAAATGGGGAAACCACCCCGAACCTACTCAATCCGGAATCCCTTCCGGAATTTCAGCCGGGGCGGTGGGAGAGTCTCTCCAGGGTACTCAGTTCAGGCCTGCCTTCCCAATTTTTCTCCCGGAGAATAAAAATCCCTCTGGTGTTACTATGTCCGGGGCTTCACCACCCAGAACTTTCCCCAAGTGGATGTCACACCCCCCGGGGGTGACTTTATCCAGGGGGGGGGATGCCCCCCAGGCCACAAATAACGCAAGAAAATAGACGGGGGCCGGAACAAACCACCAACTATCATAACAGGAAAACCACACATTACAATAACAAACAATCCATGAACAACCATACAATTGTGAAACATTTCGGAGGCATCGCCTTCCAGAGCTTCGCCCATCAACATTCCACCGTCCGAAGTCGACAACGCTCAACTACAGTCCTCCAAAGTCCACCACTCCGGGCCAGATCTTCCAAAATCACACTCACTGGGGCTGCACCGTCTGGGGTCACACCCTCCGCGGCTGAACCTTCCGAAACCATAGTTCCCAAATGGCTCCTCCCTGGCTTGGGCCCTCCGAGACTGCATCCACCCGGGCCACGCCTTTCAAGGCACAGGAATCCCAGCGAGAGCAGCATTCAACAAGCCCCAGCCGAAACAAAAAGTTCTTGCACAAGTCACGAACCCAAGCACTTGGAACAGAAACTTCACGCCGACCAAGGCGTTCCTCCCAGCGGCCACATTTCCAAAAGCTCACCGCAAGGCGCGCATTAAGCCCGCCTTGAACTCCTTATCCTCTGCCCGCCCCCTGCCTGGAGCACACTATACTGGCCAACACGCAAAGCGAACGGCCAATATGGTGGACTGGCTGGACAATCCAATCTTTCCCACTCACAGAGGTTGGAGACAGGAGGAAGATTGAATCTATCTGAAGCTCAATCTTTGTTCAGAGAGAGGAGGAGGATGAGCAGCAGTTTGTTGGACAAACAATGGAGGAACATTCGTGCAGCCATTGACACAAGGCCCGGACTCTGACTGGCTGGAGGACCAGGGCTGATCCGGTCCTCCACGCATTGCCATTGGTCAATCTGCCGCATGTAGACAATAAGGGGCGGAACCCGAGCCCACGTGGGGGTGGGCGGGGCTTTGACCGCCAGCCGCACTGAGCTGGTGTCCAATCCGCAGTGTGCTGCTTCTGTAACCAGTGATATTGCTGCCAATGGGACACTGCGTGCTGGGAACGCCCCTCTGAGTCATTGTGACGACTCAATCCAACAGCAATCACTCTGCTCCGCGCCAACATCCTTGGATCCCAGTGCGCAGGCCCGGACGCCCGGACATGGGAGCCCCGACCCCACCCTTTGTACCCCCCTCCCCCGGCACCTCCTCGAGCCAAGGTTTCCAGGCACCCGGCCCTGAGGGAGAGGGGAAACTGCGCATGTGCAGGGGAGAGCCCGCCCCCTGACCTTCACGCTGAGGTGTTGACCAATGGGAAGAATTGGAGGACCGGAAGGACTCTGGTCCTCCAGCCAATCACAGGACGGGCTTTGTGTGAAAGAAGATTGCGCTTCAGACTGACTGAAACTTCCTCCTGTTTGTTTATTTGGTTTGACCTTAAAAGAGGCCAACATCTGTGAGTAAAACACTTTCTTTTCTCCCCCTTTCCATTTCTTTTCTCATTCTGGGGGAAATTGGGGACTTGCAGCAACTGATCACAAGAAATAGAAGCAGGAGAGGCCACCAGGCCCTTCAAGCGACCCTGCCATTCAGAACAATCCTGGCTGATCGATGCCGGCCTCCTTTTGTGAGCCATTTCCCCATCGCCCTCTATTCCTCAATCTATCAAATATTTATCCACCTCCATTTTAAATATTTCTAATGATTCAGCCTCTACCATCCTTTGGAGCAGAGAATTCCAGAGATTCACCACCCTCAGCGAGAAGAAATTTCTCCGCACCTCAGTTTTAAATAACTGGCCCTTTAACTTCATAGAAACATAGAAACCCTACAGTACAGAAAGAGGCTATTTGGCCCATCGAGTCTGCACCGACCACAATCCCACCCAGGCCCTACCCCCATATCCCTACATATTTACCCGCTAATCCCTCTAATCTACGCATCCCAGGACACTAAGGGGCAATTTTAGCATGGCCAATCAACCTAACCTGCACATCTTTGGACTGTGGGAGGAAACCGGAGCACCCGGAGGAAACCCACGCAGACACGAGGAGAATGTGCAAACTCCACACAGACAGTGACCCAAGCCGGGAATTGAACCCAGGTCCCTGGAGCTGTGAAGCAGCAGTGCTAACCACTGTGCTACCATGCCGCCCCTTGTAGCGTGTTCTCTTCCTCTCGTGAAAATATCTCACCATCTACTCTATCAAGCTCCCTCAGGATCTTATACAGATTTACAGATGCACCATAGCAAGCATTCTTTCTGGTTGTATCACAGTTTTAATGTGGCTCCTGCTCTGCCCAAGACCGCAAGGAACTACAAAATGTCGTGAATGTAGCCCAATCCATCACGCAAACCAGGGCCCCCCATCCATTGACTCTGTCTACACTTCCCACTGCCTTGGCGAAGCAGCCAGCATAATCAAGGACCCCACACACCCCGGACATTCTCTCTTCCACCTTCTTCCGTCGGGAAAAAGATACAAAAGTCTGAGGGCATCTACCATAAAAAGGCATTTCATAGAAACCCTACAGTGCAGAAAGGGGCCTGCTGCTGTCAGACTTTTGAATGGACTTACCTTGCATTAAGTTGCTCTTTCTCTACACCCGAGCTATGACTGTAACACTACATTCTGCACTCTCTTGCTTCCTTCTCTATGAATGGTATGCTTTGTCTGTATAGTGCGCAAGAAACAATACTTTTCACTGTTTGTTAATACGTGCGACAATAATGAATCAAATCAAATTATATGTTTGAATAAAGTCATCCTCACTCTTCTAAACTCCAAGGAACACAGACCCAGACTATTTAGTCTCTCGAGACAGGACAACTCTATTTGTTCTGACCTCGCTGTCCAGGACAGGAAGCAGTGAGCATGGATCTGTCATTCATCCTGAATCAGCACCATCAGGAGTGTTGGGTGGCTGAATGTTAGATCCGGCAGCGTGAGAATGGAGGGACAATGTGTGGGATGGAGATTTACAGATTTTCATTAATGACAGAGGAAAGGATGTTCCCATAGAAGCGAGAATTGTCTGTTCTGACTGTGATGTTTTTTGTAAATTGTTTTTAAAGGATATCAGAAGAGGAGGAATCACAGACAGAAATCTCAAATGTCACATCTCGATCTGACAGAGTCACGATCTGTCGGCTTTAAAAGATTTCAAACATCAGTGTGATTGGAAAAGCACCGAGACACACACACACCTGAGTGAGAGTGTTCCAGTGAACTGACTGTGGAAAGAGCTTGAACCAGTGACACAGCCTGAAGAGATATCACACCATTCACAAAAAAGAGCAACTGTACCTGTGTTCTGTGTGTGGATGAAGCTGCAACTGATCGTCCAACCTGGAGAGACACAAGGACACCAGCACCATGGAGAAACCATGGAAATGTGGGGACTGTGGGAAGGAATTCAGGTTTTCGTCACAACTGGAAATCCATCAGCGCATTCACACTGGGGAGAAGCCATTCACCTGCTCTCAGTGTGGGAAGGGATTCACTCAGTCATCCCACCTGCTGACACACCAGCGAGTTCACACTGGAGAGAGGCCATTCACCTGCTCTCAGTGTGGGAAGGGATTCACTCGGCTATCCTTCCTACAGTGCCACAAGAGAGTTCACACTGGAGAGAGACCATTCATCTGCTCTCAGTGTGGGAAGGGATTCACTCAGTCATCCCACCTGCAGACACACCAGCGAGTTCACACTGGAGAGAGGCCATTCACGTGCGCTGAGTGTGGGGAGGGATTCACTCGGCTATCCTTCCTACAGTCCCACAAGCGAGTTCACACCGGGGAGAAACCGTTCACCTGTTCTCAGTGTGGGGAGGGATTCACTCAGTCATCCCACCTGCGGATACACCAGCAAGTTCACACCGGGGAAAAACCGTTCACCTGCTCTCAGTGTGGGGAGGGATTCACTCAGTCATCCCACCTGCGGATACACCAGCAAGTTCACACCGGGGAAAAACCGTTCACCTGCTCTCAGTGTGGGGAGGGATTCACTCAGTCATCCTCCCTGCTGATACACCAGCGAGTTCACACCGGGGAGAAACCGTTCACCTGCTCTCAGTGTGGAAAGGGATTCAGTTATTCATCCCACCTGCGGGTACACCAGCGAGTTCACACTGGGGAGAGGCCATTCACCTGCCCTCAATGTGGGAAGCGGTTCAGTGATTCATCCCATCTGCGGAGACACCGACGAGTTCACAGCGGGGAGAGGCCGTTCACCTGCTCTGTGTGTGGGAAGGGATTCACTGATCCATCAACCCTGCAGAGACACCAGCAAGTTCATACTGGGCAGAAGCCATTTATCTGCTCCAAGTGTGGGAAGAGATTCCCTCTCTCATCCCAGCTGCTGACACACCAGAGAGTTCACACTGGGTAGAGGCCATTCACCTGCTCCGTGTGTGGGAAGGGATTCACCATGTCAGCCAATCTATTGAGACATCAGCGGGTTCACACTGGGGAGAGGCCATTCACCTGCTCTCAGTGTGGGAAGGGATTCAGTGATTCATCCGCTCTGCAAATACACC
Source organism: Mustelus asterias (assembly GCF_964213995.1). Classification (NCBI taxonomy): domain Eukaryota; kingdom Metazoa; phylum Chordata; class Chondrichthyes; order Carcharhiniformes; family Triakidae; genus Mustelus; species Mustelus asterias. Next base: position 5,177 of record NW_027590645.1, read on the forward strand.
AGCGCATTCACACTGGGGAGAGGCCATTCACCTGCTTTCAATGTGGGAAGGGATTCAGTCAGTTATCCAACCTGCAGATACACCAGCGAATCCACACTGGGGAGAGACCATTCACCTGCTCTCACTGTGGGAAGGTCTTCTCTTGGCTTTTCAAACTGCAGACACACCAGCAAATCCACACTGGAGAGAAACCGTTCACCTGCTCTCAATGTGGGAAGATATTCAGTGATTCATCCTCCCTGCAGAAACACTGGCGAGTTCACACAGAGTAGGGGTCGTTCACCTGCTCTCAACGTGGGAATGGAATTGCTTACTCATTCCATCTGCTGAGACACCAGCGAGTTCACAAGTGATTCCAGGGTTTGGATTCTGCTGTTATTGTTTCTGCTCTCACTTATGTCCAGGACTGCATTTTGTTCATTCTCTCAGTTGGTCAACGGGGAGAGTCAGAGGGTTTCTTTCTGCTGGACTGGCCGGACTCACGGCTTTGCCTCCAGTGGGCTGATGATCTTTGAGCCTGGGAGAGCACATTTCTTGTCTTCAAATTTCACAAGGATCACAAGAGTGAAGCACGTTTGTCAGTTCAAAGATATTTCATTCGTAATTCTGTTTGGAACCCCACTGAAGTATGTGACATTGCCATGGAGATGGGCTGTGGTACTTATATGGTTCTTTTGTTTAATTTATCGGGATGTTTCTCACAGAAGAAAACTAATATATGAGATCCTGTATCTGAGATGGATTGGGAAACTGCATCAAAAGGTATAATAGGAGACAGGTAATAGCTAATATTTCAGGGATTATTATATGTTGATGAGAGGGTCAGTTAGCTCAGTTGGCTGGATGGCTTGTTTGTGGTGTGGAGTGGTACCAACAGTGCAGGTTCAACTCCCGTACTGGCTGAGGTTACACACAAATGCCCCACCTTCTCAACCTTGTCCCTCATTTGATGTGTGGTGACCCTCAGGTTAAACCACCACCGGTCAGCTCTCTCTCAAAGCGGAGATCAGTCTGTGGTCCTCTGGGACTTTGACCACTTTCATTTCACATATATATAACAAATATAGATTCCTTTAAGGAACAAAAATCCAATGGGAAAAGTGAAGCAACTATGGCTTACAAGAAAAGTTAAAGATTCAATTAGATCCGTGGAAGAGACTCAAAGTGGCCAAAATATTCATAAGGCCAAGGATTGGGAACTTGTTTTAGAATTCAACAAAGAAGGACCAAGAAACTGATAAAGAAAGAGAAAATTGAATATGAGTGCAAACGAGCGAAACATAAAAACTGATTGAAAAAGCTCCTATCGGTATGTGAAAAGGAAAAGATTCACAAAGACAAATGTGGGTCCATTCCAGGCGGACACAGGAGAGTTTATAATAGGAAATAGGAAAATGGCAGAGAAACCAAACAATGTGTCTGTGGAGATAGTGGATACACTGGTGGTCATCTTTCCAAATTCTATAGATTCTGGAATGGTTGCTGCAGATTGGAAGATGGAAAATGTAACCCCACTGTTTAAGGGGAGAGAGAGAAAATGGGAACCACAGACCTGTTAGCCTTAAACTGTTTTCCCTCAGTAGGAGGGAAAATGCTACTATCTATTATAAAGGATACTCTTGGACACCCAGATTCCTCTGAATCTCAGAGCTCTGCAATTTCTCACCATTTAGATAATAAATCTTTTATTCTCTCAGCCAAATTTGACAATTTCACATTTTCCCGCACTATATTCCATTTACCATATCTTTTCCCACTCACTTTTCTGCATCACTTTGTATCTCCTTACCACCTCTTCACGACTTACTCTCCTGCCTATCTTTGTATCATTGGAACATAGGAGCAGGAGCTGGCCATTCAGCCCATCGAGCCTGCTCGACCATTCAATCCAATCAGGGCTGAACATCCACTTCAAGGCCTTTTCCCCCACACTATCCCCATATCCCTTTGTGATATTGGTATTTAGAAATCTATCAATCTCTGCTTTAAAAACACTCAATGACTGAACTTCCACAGCCCTCTGGGGTAGAGAATTTCAAAGATTCACAACCCTCTGAGTGAACCCGAACAGGTGCGGAGTGTGGCAGTGAGGAGATTTTCACAGTAACTTCATTTCAGTGTTAATGTAGGCCTACTTGTGACAGTAATAATGAACTTTTAAAAAATAAATATCTCCCCTGAGACTGGACCTAAGTGGATTCCCCTTTATTTGGAAATTGTGTCTCCTGGTTCTCGACTCCCCAGGGAAAACATCTCATCTGCACCTCCCCTGTCTATCCCTTTAAATATTTTGTAAGTTTCAATGAGATCACCTTTCATTCTTTGAAACACCAGAGAATGCAGACTCGGCAAGCCCAGGCAAGTCGTGGGGATTACAGATAGTGTGACATGGACCCAAGATCCCAGTTGAGGCCGTCCTCGTGTGTGCGGAACTTGGCTATCAGTTTCTGCTCGGAGATTCTGCATTATCGTGTGTCTTGAAGGCCGCCTTGGAGAACGCTTACCCGAAGATCAGAGGCTGAATGCCTGTGAGTGTTCCCCGACAGGAAGAGTACACTCCTGCCTGGTGATTGTCGAGCGGTGTCTTTTCATCCATTGTTGTAGCGTCTGCATGGTCTCAAAATCTCACTAACTGTCCTGGCTTGAGACAATTCACACCTCTTTAACCTGTGCTTAACCCTCTCTCCACTCGCATTGTCTGCACCTGTAAAGACTTGATTACCTGTTAAGACTCACATTCCAACCATTATCTTGTAATTGAGTTTGTGTCTGTATATGCCCTGTTTGTGAACCCAATTCTTCACTCACCTGAGGAAGGGGCTGCGCTCTGAAAGCTTGTGCTACCAAATAAACCTGTTGGACTTTAACCTGGTATTGTGAGACTTAATGATGCCGAGGAAATACGGCATGTCTGCCATGACTCTCACCAACTTTTACAGATGCACCATAGAAAGCATTCAAGTCTGAGATCACGTACCAACCGACTCAAGAACACCTTGTCTGCTGCCATCAGACTCTTGAATGGACCTATCTTGCATTAAGCTGATCTTTCTCTTCACCCTAGCTATGACTTTAACACTATTTACTGCACATTCTCCTTTCCTTCTCCCTGATGTACTCTATGAACAGTATGTTTTTTGTCTGTATGTTGTGAAAGAAACAATACTTTTCACAGTATCCCAATACAGGTGATAATAATAAATCAAATCAAAGACGTTACCACTGAGTCACCTTCTTCCCTAATTGGAGGAGGGCAGGGAGCTCGGAGGTTGTGGGGCTGGTGGAGGTTCCAGAGACTGTCTATCATGGAGAAAGTGGCTGCCTCCATGGAGCTTCAAGCACGGCTCTGACTTGCCTCCAAGCAGGTCATGACCATAAACTGTAAACTTCCAGCCCTTGTCCATTGTTACATCCCGAGGACCAGCTCCCCCTCTCTCTGGCTTTGTGCTGATTGTCGATCCGGCTGGGAGCCACTGGGTGGATGAGTGGGTGAAGGAATGTTCAGTGAACATGAAGGGGGTTGTGTCTGATTCCCCATTTTTGTTCTGTTCACTTTTCCAATATTTATTTATTTTCATTTTTAACCGAAAGATATTCAAGTTGTAACACTGAGATCCAGAGGAGTTTAAATCTGTTAAAATCAATCCCATCCTGTACACAGGAGGACTGGACTGGCCCCAACTTTTTATGGTATCAATAAACACAGATCTTACAAGATGTTTATCGGGGGAATTGTTTTTCTGTGAGACCAGGGACAGTCAAACTCTGTCCCAAAGTTCAGATTAGAGCCTTGAGCCTGGGCTATGGGGCCACACACATGGAGCCCCGTTCCCAGATGTCCTTTCCCAGTTGTCCTTCACCCATGATTTAAATCACTCCACCATTGGTGGCCGTGCCTTCAGCTGCCTGGACCCTAAGCTCTGGAATTTCCTCCCTCAACCTCTCCACCTTTCCACTTCACTTTCCTCCCTAAAGACTCTCCTTATAACCAATCTCTTTGGATCATCTGACGCAATATGTCCTTTTGTTCCTGTGTAACTGCTTAGGATATTTTATGTGAAAAGCACTACATTAATATAAGTTGTTGTTGTAGTTCAGTGAAATCTGATCACTTACTGAGTGAGTGAGTTTGTATAAATGTAGCTCAGATGGACACAGTTTGTTAGAACAGACCTGGGGAGAAGGAAGCTCTGACCTAACCACTGGACCTTTTGTTCCAACTTGCTTTTACACCCTGAAGCTAAATGTTTTCCAGTCACACTGGCTGTCTACAGAATAAATCTGAAATTTTAAACACCCCCCCCCCCCCTCCTTAAATAAGAAAAAAAAACAATATAAATACATTGATATCAACTGCATGGCTATCATTGCAACATTTTTTTATTCATTTGTGGGATATGGTCGTCGTTGGCTGGCCAGCATTTATTGCCCATCCCTAGTTGCCCTTGGTGGGCATTTAAGAAACAACCACATTGCTGTGGCTTTGGTGTCACATGTAGGCCAGACCAGGTAAGGACGGCAGATTTCCTTCCCTAAAGGACATTAGTGAACATACATGCAGATATAGGAATTAGGAGGAGTCAGCTACTTGGCCCCTTGAGTCTGGCCTACCATTCAATAAGATAATGTCTGATCTGATTGTAACCTCAACTCCATATACCCACCCACCCCGATAAATTTTCACCCCCTTATTTATTGTTACGATCCTTGACCAGACCCCGGGATGTGAGGGGAGATCCAGTTAGGGACAATAAACACTTTGATTGAAATAATGGTTGCGATTCAAGACACTTGACAAGTGGCACGGTGGCACAGTGGTCAGCACTGCTGCCTCAGCACCAGGGGCCCCAAGTTCGATTCCCGGCTTGGGTGACTGTCTGTGTGGAGTTTGCGCATTCTCCCTGTGTCTGTGTGGGTTTCCCCCGGGTGCTCCGGTTTTGTCCCACAGCCCAAAGGTGTGCTGGTTAGGTGGATTGGACATGCTAAATTGCCCCTTAGTGTCAGGGGGACTAGCTAGGGTAAATGCATGGGTTATGGGGATAGAGCCTGGGTGAGATTGTGGTCGGTGCAGACTCGATGGGCTGAATGGCCTCCTCTAGGGATTCTATGAGTCTAACAAGTGAATAAAGGCACAAGATTCCACAGATTCTGGAGCAGGACTGGAGGGGGCACTCCGCTCCCTCTCGGTCCTCCAGCCCGCCCCTCATTCACTCTAGTTGGTTGGAGGACCAGCCGCTCCCGCTTGGTCCTCCAGCTGCTCCCTCTCGGCTCTCCAGCCAACCAGCGAATCCTCTCTCTTCATTGTTGTGGAATCATAACCTGGAGCAAAGGCCCAACTGAGAAAAGGTGATTATTTCTGGATATTTAAAATCAGTAATAAAGTCATTAAAGTTGATTTGTTGTTGTGAGCTGCATAATTTGTTGGGATGAGAGTGAAGGAATGGACCAACAGCCTGAGTCACCAGTTTAAGGACAGGAGGAGAGAGAATCAGACTGAATCTGGAGCAATGAGCAGAGAGGGACAGGAGTGTGTGGGACACAGTTACAGATCTGGGGAAGTATATATGGGGGAACTATAAGTATACAAAGAGGAAGAGAATAGCTAAAGTAAATGTTGGTCCTTTAGAGGACAATACTGATGATGGGGAACACAGAGATGGCAGAGACACAAACCAATATTTTGCCTCTGTCTTCATGGTAGAGAATCATGAAGATTTTCCAAAAACTATCGTTAATGTAGAGGAACTTGGTACAATAACCATCACTAGGGAGACAGTGTTGAATAAACTAAAAGGATTAAAGGCAGATAAGTCTCTGGGGCCTGATGGCCTGCACCCTCGGGTATTAAAGGAGGTGGCAGCAGAGATAGTGGATGCATTAGTTGTGATATTTTAAAATTCCTTGGTTTCTGGTAAGGTCTCGGTGGATTGGAAACACGCTAATGTGATGCCTTTATTCAAAAAGGGAGAGGGAAAAAAGTAGGAAAGCAAAGGCCAGTTCGCTTGACCTCTGTAGTGAGGAAGTTGCTGGAATCAATCGTTAAGGAGGAGATGAATGAGCATTTGGAACGTCAAAGCTCAATCCATTGTCAGCATGGTTTTATTCAGGGTAAGTCATGTTTGACAAACTTGCTTGAATTCTTTGAGGATATAACCAGCAAGGTGGATAGTGGGGAACCTGTGGATGTGGTATATATAGACTTCCAGAAGTCGTTTGACAAGGTGCCACATAAAAGACCGATCCAGAAGTTGAGATCGCAGGGGATTGGGGGTATTGCACTAGATTGGATTGAGGATTGGCTCACTGACAGAAAGCAGAGGGTCGGGATAAATGGGTCCTTCTCTGGCTGGCAAAATGTAACTAATGGGGTGCTGCAGGGGTCAGTCTTCAGACCTCAACTCGACAATCGATATAAATGATCTGCAACCAGGGACAGAGTGTAACACAGCAAAATTTGCGGATGACACTAAAATAGGTGGGAAAGCAGTCAGTGAAGAGGATATAAAGATTCCACAGATGGATATAGATAGGTTAGGAGAATGGGCAAAAGTTTGGCAGATGGAGTTTAGTGTGGATAGGTGTGAGGTTATCCACTGACAGAAAAAAATGGAAAGGCTAATTATCTAAATGGAAAGCAGATTCAAAATGTGTCCAGGCAGAGGGATCTGGGTGTCTATGTTCATGAATCACAGAAAGTCGGTCTGCAGGTGCAGCATGTCATAAAAAAGGCAAATGGGATGTTGGTATTTATTGTAAAGAATCTGGAGTATAAACAGGTGGGGAGGTGGATTTGAGACCAGGGAGAGATCAGCCATGATCTGATTGAATGGCGGAGCAGCTCGAAGAGCTGAGTTTACCAACTTCTGCTCCTAATTCCTCTGTTCCCTTGAAAGCTTCCACAGAAACTAGAATTGTCTGCTCTGAATTTCTGTCCTCTATTTACACTGATAACTTCTGTAAACTCCTTTTACAGGGGGTGAGAGTGAGAGGAGTTCCAGACAGAAAAGTCAGAACAAACATCATGTCAAAATCTGAGAGTCACTCGATTCATCAGGAGCTGAATATCATTGGTCTTTGAATGTGGAAGGAAAAATGTTTATCTGTTCTGTCTGTGGGAAAAGATTTCATAAATCAATGGGATTGGAAAATCACCGAGACACACACACACCCGAGTGAGAGTGTTCCAGTGAACTGACTGTGGAAAGAGCTTTAAACAGTTACACAGCCTGAAAAAACATCACATTGTTCACAGAGGGGAGAAGCTGTACACGTGTTGTGTGTGTGGACGAGGCTTCAACTGATCATCAACCTGGAGTGACATGATGACACCGACACCACGGAGAAACCGTGGAAATGTGGCGACTGTGGGAAAGCATTCACTTGCCCATCCAAACTGGAAATAGATTGACACACCCACACTGGGGAGAGACCCTTCAACTGCTCCATGTGTGGGAAGGATTTCACTCAGTCATCCAACTTAGCATTACATCAGCGTGTTCACACTGGGGAGAGGCCGTTCAGCTGCTCCGAGTGTGGGAAGGGATTCATTGATTCATCTCAGCTGCTGAAACACCAGTGAGTTCACCAGGGATTGGATTCTGCTGTTATTGCTGCTGTTAATGACAACCAGGCCCTTTCATTCTGACAGCTGGAGTTTGTTTATACTCAGTAACTAGGCTGGAGTTTAATATTCTGGATCTAGAGCTGATTGCGTTCTCTGGGCTGCAGTGTCCCTTTAAGAACCTCTGTCTGCGACCTTTCCCCATAATTCAGCAACTCGCATCAGAAATTAATTTACGAACAGGATTCTGAACTTCTTACTTCAATCCCAAATTGATCTTCGGTACAAACTTTACAATTCAGTGTCTGAGAGGTTCCACTGATTAACATCTCCAATTAAAATGCTGATTAATCCTTGCTGACAATTCTTACTGATCTGCACATTACACACAGTCACACCTCCATTATCCACCAGAAAGAAGGGGAATGGAAATTGGTGGAGAATCGAGAGATCCCAAATGTTACCCCTCCCGTCTGGTACAGAATTCCCCTCAGCCCGGGAGTGGAGACAAGTTCAATCCAAGTAACGGACTGTAAGAAATTGTTATCTAATAACTTTATAAAATTTTCAGAATATTCTGGATTATAGAAGTAGCTCACTCTCTGTCTTATGAAGAAAGCTTCCATCGCAGCTCTGACGAAGGGTCATCCAGACTCAAAACATCGGCTCTATTTTTCTCCCTCCAGATGCTGTCAGACCAGCTGAAATTTTCCAGCATTTTCTGTTTTTGAAACACAGGACAGGCTTGTTATCTCTGCCAAGGACAATGTCGCGAGACCCTGAAACAAGAGATTTATAACCCTGATACAATCGGATCTCATGACCCGTACATAAACCAGCTGCCTGTGTGAAGTTTAAAACAGGCTCTTGAGAGCAAAGGGATTTTGAAGTGATCCGTACTGCCTTCAGCCCAATACCCACACTCTGGTTCACACCAGTAAACCATTCAGAGGAGACTGCAGCCACCAGCTACAGAGACCAGCACTCTCTCTGGGACTGGTAAACCATTTTTACCTGCCAGTTTGTGGGTTTTTCCTGTTTATTTGGCTTCTGCATCATATTCAAACTGTTGCTTCTCAATGAAATACTTCAAATCACTTCTGAGCTCAACACCCTTTTTGGGGAATCTGTGATTTGCGGAGCTAAATCTTACAAGTTCGGAGTGGGATCAGTCTTCGTTAAACATGAATGGAGAAGTTCCTAAGTGAAGCCAGGACTATACAATGGCACTGCCTCATTACAGGGAATGACTGATAGATAATCTGACAGAGAAAGTCTGACAGGCCGGGGCTGAGAGATATCCTGGGGATTGGAGAAGGTGGTGATGGGGATTACGAGTAAATCCTATATAATTGGATTTCTAAACCAGTTCAGAAAGGTGAAATTAAGTTGAAGAGGGTCCAGTATCCGTTAGAAAATATCCACAAGGTGGATGCAGATGAACAGGGAGCTGGAGAATATTTAAAGTCCGTGCATGAAGTTTTGTTTGAACCAGATGTATTGACAACATGTCAATAATTTAAAGTTGTGTGAGATGACCTGCACGGTGGGGAGGATGAATCAAAGTTGATCGTTATCACATTTACTGGAAAAGGTTTTATAGTTATTCTTAATGGCAGCTGAAGGGTTTGTGTTGCTGATTCTGATCATTCAAGTAGGTTTACTATGTTATCCATGGGATGTCATCAAAAAATGAGGAAAACAAGCTCATAGTTTAGAAATAGTGAGGTTAGTAAGAAATTAGTGAGAATTCAGTAAGATATTCCTTTTCAAAAATAGAAAATGGGAAAATCTCAATAAGTCTGACAGCATCTGTGGAGCGAGAATATAGCCAATGTTTTGAGGCAGGGAGTCAGTCAGACTCGAAACATTGGCTCTATTCTCTCTCCACAGATGCTGTCAGAAGTGTTGGAATTTTCCAGCATTTTCTGTTTCTGTTTCAGATTCCAGCGTCTGCAGTATTTTGCTTTTATTTCCTTCTCAAGGTGGGGAGATCTGTAAGGAATCACTGTGTGATAAAATATTTAGCAATGTATTGAATATTATAGGAATATCTCTTTCTTATCAGGAAAGCTTCCTGGGTCGACAAACATAGGACAGTGTCGGCCTATTATATCTGCCAAGGACATGTCACTGGCACAGAACCTGAAACAAGACAAACTTGATGGGGTTCAGGAGTTCTCAAAACCCACATGTAAACCAACTGTCTGAGTAAAGATTAAACAGGATGTCCGAGCAAGTGATGAGCCACAAAATGACTTAATGGACAATGGAAATAGCAGGGATTACCTTGAATATCTGCCCCTGACTGATGGACAATTGAGTGAGTGACAAAAAACTCACAGAAATTTGATTTATATAAAGGGCATTTGAGAGGGAAAAATCACAGACAGCAGAGAGCTTCTCAAAGTGATCCATCCATCCACATTTGTTCCTCTTCATTGGAAGTGTGAGTGAGGTTTGTAGATGTGGCCTAATGTACAAAACAATGAATGATGACACTTCAAACTGGAAAGTTCCACTCAACCCCCCGAACCAACAAATGGAGTGTTTGTTGCCATGGCAGCTGAGTGCATTCTGCGTTTCCATATCTCCATCCTGGATTTTTTGCTGATTATTTTAAAGTTGTGTTCTGCAGTTACCAACCATCCTGCCAATGGATACAGTTTCTTCCTGTGTCGATGAAAACTCCTCAGAAGTGTCCACATCTCTATTAAATCACTCCTTAACCTTCTCAGCTCTAAAGAGAACAATCCCAGCTTCTTCAGTCTCTCCACAGAACTGAAATCCCACATCCCTGATACTATTCTGGGAAATTTTCCCTGCACCCTCTCAAAGCGTTGACATCTTTCCCAAAGTGAAATTTAGAACTCAGAATTTAACACTATTTCAGCTGAGGATTAATCCTTGATTTATAAAGATTCACAATGACTGCCTTGCTTTCGTAATCCATGTCTCCATTAATAAACCGAGGACTCCATTAGTTTCATATTTAAACAGCTTGATCAACTTGTCCTGTCGCAGTCAAGCATTTGTGTACATCCACTCCCAGGTCACAGTGTTCCTGCATTCTGTTTAAAGTTGTCCCATTTAGTTTATTCTGCCTCTCCACATTCGTCCTTCCAGAATTCACCATTGAATATGAATCACTTTGGGATGTTCTGAAAGGTTCTAAATGAACACAAGAAATTTATTTCTCTTTCACAGCTGATTTAAGATTGTAGATTTTGCTTCAAAGATTAAATAGGGATTGATTTCAGAGTTAATTAATTGACTGATCAGGAACAATTTCAGCTGGGCGTCAGTGAATCGAGAGGAAAGATTCCAGACAGCGGATCTTCAAGATCCACAACAGGCCCAACAGTTCAATCAGCTCCAGTCTCAGCTCAAGAGCGCTCGACAACTCAACACACAGTCCACAGGGGAGTTCCCCTGCTGTATAAAATCGTAGAATCCCTACAGTGCAGAAGGAGGCCATTCAGCCTATTGAGTCTGCACCAACCACAATCCCACCCAGACCCTATCCCCGTAACCCCACTCTGCAAATCCCCTGACACTAAGGGTCAATTTAGCATGGCCAATCAACCTATGGACTGTGGGAGGAAACCGAGCACCCGGAGGAAACCCACATAGACACGGAGAGAATGTGCAAACTCCTCATAGACAGTGACCTGAGGCTGGAATTGAACCCAGGTCCCTGGCGCTGCTAACCACTGTGCCACCGTGCAGTGGGACCAACATTTGTGTTTTAACTAACATCACCATGGATTGATCAGTTGGACTGATTGCTGTTTGTGGAATCTTACTGTGTACAAACTGACTGCTGGGATCAACAACAACTTGTATTTATAGAACAGGTTTAATGTAATAAAACGTCCCAAGGTGCTTCAGAGGAATTTTGTAACAAAATACTGAGTCACACTGGGAGTCAGTGAATTGAGAGGAAAGATTCCAGACAGCGGTTCTTCGAGGTCCACTACAGGCCCACAGCTCAATCAGCTCCAATCTCAGCTCAGGAGAGCTCAACAACCCCACATACTGTCCAAAGCTTGATAGGAGTGGGAGATTTTAATGAGAATCTTTAATCAGGAGGGAGGGAATGGAGGGGCGGAGAGGTTTAGGGAGGGAATTTCAGAACTTCACACCAGGACACAGCTATGAATGGTGGAGTAATTAAAATCAGAGATGATCAAGTGGCCAGAATGAGAAGAGCACAGATATCTCAGAGGGTGTGTTATTGGAGATTAGAGATTGGGAAGGACAGGCCGTGGAGGGATTTGAAAACAAGGATGTAAATGTTAAAATCAATGCATTACCTGATGTGGACCCGATGTAGTTCAGTGAGCACAGGATGTGATGGTGAACAGCACACGGGCAGCAGAGTTTTGGATAATCACAAGTGTGGGGAGGCGATGGGCTGGTGGTATTGTCGCTAGACTATTGTCAATGTTCTGGGGACCCCAGTTCGAATCCTGCCACGGCAGGTGGTGGAATTTGAATTCAATAAAAAAATATCTAGAATTAAGAATCTACTGATGACCACGAAAATATTGTCGATTGTTATAAAAACCCATCTGGTTCACTAACGTCCTTTCGGGAAGGAAATCTGCTGTCCTTACCTGGTCTGGCCTACATGTGACTCCAGACCCACAGCAATGTTGGCTGACCCTCAACTGCTCTCCAGGCCCAATTAGGGATGGAGAATTATTGCTGGGCAGCCAGTGATGCCCCCGTTCCACAAATGAATAAAAAAGACATGTTTAATGTGGGGGTGGGGTGAGTGAGAGAGGCTGGTCAGGAATGGATTGGAATCATCCAGTTTAAGGATAACACGGGTATGGATGAGGGTTTCAGCAGCAGGTGGGGTGGAGACAGGCGACATTATGGAGATTGAAATATCTAGGATCAGTGATGGGGTGGAAATGTGGTCAGAAACTCATCTTGACATCAAATCTGGCACGGAGATTGTGAAGAATGTGGTTCAGCCTCAGACAGTTCCCAGGGAGAGGGATGGACTCAGTAGTTAGGGAATTGTAGTGGTGACTGATCTTCCCAATTTTTAACTGGAAGGAATTTCTGCTCATCCAGTAGTGTACGTGGGATAAGCAGTTTGTTAATTTAGTAACAGTGGAGGAATGGAGGGGGATGGGGGTGAGGTCGAGCTGGGTGGTGTCAGTGTACAGGTGAAAACCAACACGGTGCTTTTGGATGATGTCACCTAGTGGCAGCATGTAGATGGGAAATAGGAGGGGCCAAGGATAGATCCTCGGGGGACACTGAGTTCAGGGGCGATGGAGAGGAAAAGGAGGTTGGAGAGGAGGTCAAAGATTGTTTTTTCAGAGTGTGTGGTGACAATGGATTTAAAGGTGAGAAGGCTCGGACTAGAAGAGAATGAGAACTGTAAAGAGTATTGATTAATATGGAGGAGGTGAATGGTCAACAGCTTCGTAGGAATAAGGTCGATGGAACATAGTGGGGGATGGGGGGGGGAATGTCATGGACAAGCTGAGTCTGACAGGACATAAGGGAGAGATGGGAGGGAAACTGGAAAAAGATGCGAGTTCCAGACTTAGTGGAGGACAGTTTGGCCGAGTGTGAGAGGGAAGTAGCAGAGGCGGCTGATCAGATTGCCTCAATCTTAGTGACAAAAAGCTCTTTGAGCTCCTCACACTTGTTGTTGGAGGTGAGGATGGAGGAGACAGGGGAGGGGGTGAGAATTTTAACAGGAACTAACTTGTAACAGCTATTAAAAAGATTCAGCACAGTGTACTTTACACAAACTATTTTTTCAAAGCAAAAATATTAGCCCCTGTAACTGGGCTGGAGTTTAGAAATAGGAGCAGAAACAGACCCCAATGAACACGGTTCAGTCCTGGATGTGATTAACAGCAAAATCCAGTCACTGTAGTTACACATGAAGTTGCTGGTGTCTCAGCAGGTAGGATGACCGAGTGAATCCCTTTCCACATTCGGAGCAGGTGAATGGTCTTTTCTTGGTGTGAGTGCGCTGGTGTACAGTGAGTTCAGATGATCGCCTGAACCCAGTCCCACAGCTGGAGCACCTGAACGGTCTCTCGTCAGAGTGAACTCGCTGATGGCCAATCAGATCCCAGCGTCTTTTATAACACTTCCCACAGTCCAGACATTGGAAAGGTCTCTCGTCAGAGTGAACTCGCTGATGGCACATCAGATCCTCAGAGCCTTTAAAGCCCTTCCCACACTCCTGACATTTAAATGGTCTCTTGTCTGCGTGAACTCGCTGATGTCTCAACATGTTGGATGAATCAGTGAATCCTTTCCCACACTTGGGGCAGGTGAATGGTTTCTCCAAAGCGTGAATTCGCTGGTGCTTCAACTGGTTGGATAAATCATTGAATCCTTTCCCACACACAGTACAGCTGAATGGCCTCTCCCCAGTGTGAACTCGCCGGTGTCTCAGCAGGCTGGATAAATCACTGAATCCCTTCCCACACTCGGAGCAAGTGAAAGGTTTCTCAGCGTTAGTGCGTTGATGGATTTCCAGCTCAGATGGGGAACAAAATGACTCCTTCCAAGTGTGAACACATTTATGTTGCGACAAGCCTGAGGATCGACTGAAGCCTCGTCCACACACAGAACAGGTGTACGGTTTCTCCCCACTCTGAACGGTGCTTTTTCCTTCCATGTTCAATACTCGATGATATTCAGTTACAATAACTTGGGCAACTTTGTCGGATCCTGATGTGATGTTTGGTTTCCCGTCTCCCAAATACAAACCTTCCCCTTTGAAGACCCTATAAAACTGATTTAAAACAGAAAAGAGTGAGTGAGAGAGAACCCACAAAAACAGGTTGTGAAATGGAGCTGAATGAATGCAGTAATTTGTGGGGCCGGCACTGGGAAAGAGTGACCATAAAAACTGCTGGATTGTCATATAAAACACAACTGACTCACTGATGTTCTTCAGGGAAGGGAAGCTGCCACACGGTCTGGGTCTTCACAAGACTCTGTCCTCTTTGAGGGGAGGAAAGTGAGAGAGGATTTGGGAGCAGAACAGAGGAGAGGGATTTTATATTTGTACAAATAAATCAGGATTTTAACAGATTCTCCTAAGACCAGGATATCCACACTAACTCCCTGTTGCACCTTGATTGTCGTCATTGTCAACAGTCCCTCGATTTGAGGATGATATTTATCATCATCGAATCCCTACAGTGCAGGAGGAGGCCATTCGACCCATTGAGTCGACACTGACTCTCTGACAGAGTACTTTACCCAGGCCCTCTTGCCCACCCAAGACATTGGTAAGGCCCACACTTGGAATACTGTGTACAGTTCTGGTCACCCTATTATAGAAAGGATATTATTAAACTAGGAAGAATGCAGAAGAGATTTACTCGGATGCTAACAGGACTTGGTGGTTTGAGTTATAAGGAGAGGCTGGATAGACTGGGATTTTTTTCTCTGGAGCGTAGGAAGCTGAAGAGTGATCTTATAGAGGTCTATAAAATAATGAGGGGCATAGGTCAGCTAGATAGTCAATATCTTTTCCCAAAGGTCGGGGAGTCTAAAACTAGAGGGCACAGGTTTAAGGTGAGAGGGGAGAGATACAAAAGGGTCCAGAGGGGCACTTTTTTCACGCTGAGGTTGGTGAGTGTCTGGAACAAGCTGCCAGAGGCAGTAGTAGAGGCTGGTACAATTTTCTCTTTAAAAAAGCGTTCAAACAGTTATATGGGTAAGATGGATATAGAGGGATATGGGCCAAATGCAGGCAATTGGGACCAGCTTAGGGGTTAAAAAAAAAAGGGCGGCATGGACAAATTGGGCCGAAGGGCCTGTTTCCATGCTGTAAACCTCTATAACCTATCCCCGTAGCCTCACAGATTTATCTTAGCCAAGTCCCCTTATCTCCACAGCTTGGGAAACTAAGGGGAAATTTATCATGGTCAATCCACCCAACCTGCACATCTTTGGACTGTGGGGGGGAAACTGGAGCACCCGGAAGAAACCCACGCAGATGCAAGGAAAACATATAAACTCCACAGAATTTCACAGTAACTTAATTGCAGTGTTAAAGTAAGCTTACTTGTGACACTAATAAATAAATTAATTTAAGTCACCCAAGCCAGGAACTGAAACTGGATCCCTGGCACTGTGAGGCAGAAGTGCTAACCACTGTGCCACCGTGTTGCTCGTGTCTACTCAGGGTCGTGAGTTTCACCATGGTTCTTCATGTGACTGAACAAACCCACAGATCTATAAATACTTTGCCAAAAAGATGTCTAGGTTAGCTGGATTCGCCATCCTAAATTGCCCCTCAGCGTCCAAAGATGTGGAGGTTAGGGGGATTGGTGCGGTTACGGGGATAGAGCGGGCGTAAAATGCTCTGTTGGAGAGAGAGTGGCACAGTTGGTTAGCACTGCTGGCTCACAGTGCCAGGGACCCGGGTTCGATTCCCAGCTTGGGTCACCTGAGTGGAGTTTGTACATTCTCCCGGTGTCTGTGTGGGTTTCCTCCAGGCGCTCCGGTTTCTTCCTACAATCCAAAGATGTGTGGATTAGGTGGATTAGCTATGCTAAATTGCCCCTTACTGTCAGGGGGACTAGCTGGGGTAAATGTATAGGGTTATGGGGATAGGTCCTTGATGGGATTGTAGTTGGTGCAGACTCGATGGCCAAATGGCCTCCTTCTGCTCTGTAGGAATTCTATGATGCCAGGACGTTCCATGAGGGAGTGGGATTCGGAGAGCAGGATTTGCTTCCTTTTCTTTCCTGCTCTGCCACCACTCTGTCTGATCAATAAGACAGTGGGACTCAGAGAACAAAGAACAAAGAAAAATACTGCACAGGAACAGGCCCTTTGGCCCTCCAAGCCTGCACTGACCATGCTGCCCAACTGAACTAAAACCCCCTGCCCTTCCAGGGACCATATCCCTCTATTCCCATCCTATTCATGTATTTGTCAAGATGCCCCTTAAAATTCACTGTTGTATCTGCTTCCATTACCTCCCCCGGCAGCGAGTTCCAGGCACCCACCACCCTCTGTGTAAAAAACTTGCCTCGTACATCTCCTTTAAACTTTGCCCCTCACACCTTAAACCTATGCCCTCTAGTAATTGACTCTTCCATCCTGGGAAAAAGCTTCTGACTATCCACTCTGTCCATGCCTCGCATAATCTTGTAGACTTCTATCAGGTCTCCCTTCAACCTCTGTCGTTCCAGTGAAAACAAACCAAGTTTCTCCAACCTCTCCACATAGCTAATGCCCTCCATGCCAGGTAACATCCTGGTAAATCTTTTCTGTACCCTCTCCAAAGCCTCCACATCCTTCTGGTAGTGTGGTGACCAGAATAAAACACTAGATTCCAAGTGCGGCCTAACTAAGGTTCTATAAAGCTGCAACATGACTCACCAATTTTTAAACTTAGTGCCCCGGCTGATGAAGGCAAGCATGCCGTATGCCTTCTTGATTACCTTCTCCACGTGTGTTGCCACTTTCAGTGACCTGTGTACCTGTACACCCAGATCCCTCTGCCTATCAATACTCTTAAGGGTTCTGCCATTTACTGTACATTTCCTATCTTTATTAAACTTCCCAAAATGCATTACCACATTTGTCCGGATTCAACGCCATCTGCAATCTCTCCGCCCAAGTCTCCAACCGATCTATATTCTGCTGTATCCTCTGATAGTCCTCATCGCTGTCCACAAATCCACCAACCTTTGTGTCATCCGCAAACTTACTGATCAAACCAGTTACATTTTCTTCAAAATCATTTATATATATTACGAACAGCAAAGGTCCCAGCACTGATCCCTGAGGAACGCCACTTGTCCCAGCTCTCCATTCAGAAAAGCACCGTTCCACTGCTACCCTCTGTCTTCTATGACCGAGCCAGTTCTGTATCCCTTGCCAGTTCACCTCTGATCCCATGCGACTTCACCTTCTGCACCAGTCTGCCACGAGGGACCTTGTCAAAGGCCTTACTGAAGTCGATGTAGACAACATCCACTGCCCTACCCTCATCAATCATCTTCATCACTTCCTCGAAAAACTCGATCAAGTTAGAGACATGAACTCCCCTTCACAAAACCAGATTGCCTCTTGCTAATACATCCACTCATTTCCAAGTGGGAGTAAATCCTGTCTCGAAGAATCCTCTCCAATAATTTCCCTACCATTGACGTAAGGCTCACCGGCCTGTAATTACCTGGATTAATCTTGCTACCCTTCTTAAACAAAGGAACAACATTGGCTATTCTCCAATCCTCTGGGACCTCCCCTGTAGCCAGTGAGGATACAAAGATTTCTCTCAAGGTCCCAGCAATTTCCTCCCTTGCCTCTCTCAGTATTTTGGGGTATATCCCATCAGGCCCTGGGGACTTGTCAACCTTAATGTTTCTCAAGAACCCCAATACCTCCTCCTTTTTGATCTGAACATGACTCAAACTATCTACACATCCTTTCCCAGACTCATCATCCACCACCAAGTCCTTCTCTTTGGTGAATACTGACGCAAAGTACTCATTTAATACCTCGCCCATTTCCTCTGGTTCCATGCATAGATTCCCTCCCCTGTCCTTGAGTGGGCCAACCCTCTCCCTGGCTACCCTCTTGCTCTTTATATATGTATAAAAAGCCTTGGAATTTTCCTTAATCCTGCTGGCCAATGATTTTTCATGACCCCTTTTATCCCTCCTTACTCCTTGCTTAAGTTTCTTTCTAATTTCCTTGTATTCCACACTTGCTTCGGGTGTTCCCAGCCTCCTAGCCTTGACAAATGCTTCCTTTTTCTCTTTGACTAGGCTCACAATATCGCTCGTTATCCAAGGGTCCCAAAACTTGCCATACTTATTCTTCATCCTTACAGGGTTTATGCAGTTTGACGGACAAGTTGTCTCCATTCTGAACAATGGGGAACAAGCTCCTCTCACCGAAGCTCAGGAGCAGCAGTGCGTACTATCGACAAGATGCACTGCAAGAATTCACCAAAAGTCCTTAGACAGCACCTTCCAAACACACAACCACTTCCATCTAAAAGGACAAAGACAACAGAAGCATGGGAACACCACCAGCTGCAAGCTCCCCTCCAAGTCACTCACCATCCTGACTTGGAATATATCGCCGTTCCTTCGCAGTCGTGGGACAAAATGCTGGAATTCCCTCCCTACCAGCAGGGTGGATGTACCTACACCACATGGACTGCAGTGGGTTCAGGTCCCATACATCACTCCTGCACCCTGCTGCCCCCAACAAACATGGCGATCGCGCTGCTGCACATTGCCCTCACAAAGTCGCTCTTGCGCCCTGCTGCCCCCCAACTTTTTCTTTTTTTTATAAAGAGAAGCTGCATGGAGGTATGGCAGAGCAGCAAATGTCACTGCCGGAGCTCCCCTCGCTGAAACACATCAATGAAGCAACAACTTGATTGCTACTAACCTGGGCCAAAGCCTGACTCTGGTGGGACTCGAACCCATAACCTTTGAATAGCGAACGTGCCATTTAGTTAGACGTCCAACGCGCTATCCATTGCGCTCCAGAGCTGCGTCTGCTGCCCCCAACAAACATGGCGATCGCGCTGCTGCACATTGCCCCTTACAAAGATGCCGGCCGCACATGCGCACTGATAGACATTGCCACCGACTCATTGGCAGCCGTCAGCCCAGGACTAACACGACAAATTGCCCACACTGCGCATGCTTCAGACCCCTCCCCTATTCACTCTGGTTGGAGGACCAGCTGCTCCTGCTCGGTCCTCCAGCCCCGCCCCCTTTTCCTATTGGTCCAGAGCTGCCGTCAATCAATCCCTGGGCATTGCGACGTTGGGCATGCGCAGTGCGGCTCATGTCCAGGGACAGGCGCTTGTTTGTCTGATCTTCAGGCGGGAAGGAGGCGGATAAGCGGAGGCAGCGTTAGGGGCAGTGGGTGGGAGGGGAGGCTCCACACACCCAGTGGAGGCTTCAACACCCCCAATAAGGAACTAGCGGCACCGCCTCAACACCCAACACAACGGCAGCTGCAGCGCTTTCTCCCGGGGCCAGGACCCAGTGGACAAATGTGGCTTCAGGAAGGAAATGCAGCAATGGGTTTGATTTGATTTATTATTGTCACATGTATTGGGATACAGTGAAAAGTATTGTTTCTTGCGCGGTATACAGACAAATCATACTGTTCATAGAGTACACAGCGGAGTAGGAGAGAGTGCAGAATATAGTGTTACAGTTACAGAAAGGGTGAAGAGAAAGATCAGCTTAATATGAGGTAGGTCCATTCAAAAGGAGGAGGCTTTGGAGAGGGTACAGAAAAGATTTACCAGGATGTTGCCTGGCATGGAGGGCATTAGCTATGAAGAGAGGTTGGAGAAACTTGGTTTGTTCTCACTGGAACAACAGAGGTTGAGGGGCGACCTGATAGAAGTCTACAAGATTATGAGGGGCATGGACAGAGTGGATCGTCAGAAGCTTTTTCCCAGGGTTGAAGAGTCAATTACTAGGGGGCACAGGTTTAAGGTGTGAGGGGCAAGGTTTAAAGGAGATGTACGAGGCAAGTTTTTTATACAGAGAGTAGTGGGTGCCTGGAACTCGCTGCCAGGGAAGGTAGTGGAAGCAGATATGACAGTGACTTTTAAGAGGCATCTTGACAAATACATGAATAGGATGGGAATGGAGGGATATGGTTCCCGGAAGGGTAGGGGGTTTTAGTTCAGTCGGGCAGCATAGTCGGTGCAGGCTTGAAAGGTCGAAGGGCCTGTTCCTGTGCTGTAATTTTCTTTGTTCTTTGTTTGTAAAAGTCTGACAGCAGCAGCAGGGAAGAAGCTGGTCTTGAGTCGGTTGGTTTGTGACCTCAGACTTTTGTATCTTTTTCCCGACAGAAGAAGATAGAAAAGAGAATGTCCAGGATAAGTGGGGTCCTTGATTATGCTGGCTGCTTTTCTGAGGCAATAGGAAATGTAGACAGTGTCAATGGATAAGAGGCTGATTTGCGTGATGGACTGGGCTACATTCACACCCCTTGTAGTGTCCCTGTAAAAATTGGTGAGAGTCATAGTTGACATGGCGAATTTCCTTAGCCTCCTGAGAAAGTAGCGTCGTTGGTGGGCTTTCTTAACTAAAGCAGCAATTTCGAGGGACCAGGACAGGTTGTTGTGATCTGAGCACCTAGAAACTTGAGCTCTCAACCATTTCCACTTTGTCACCGTTGATGTAGACAGGGCATGTCTTCCACTACATTGCCTGAAATTTTGTATATATTCCAGTGATAGTTGGAAGAAGTCCATGCTGACTCTCTGTACATCAATCCACTCAGTCCCATTTCCCCTCCATAACTCTGTTCCTTTTTTAATTCCTTCACACCTATCTGATTTATTTTTCAAACCATTGATCATTTCTGATTCCATCATGCACAGAAGCAGTGAGGTCAGGTCGTGACCACTCGTGAATAAAATTGTTCCTCACATCTCCTTTCGAGTAATGTGGACATTGGCTAGCAGCCTGTATGAAGATTTTCAGGTCTCTTTGTACTGGACAGGAGCATGGATCTGTCAATCAGCCTGAATCAGCACCTTCAGGAGAATTGGGAGGGTGTGTATTAGGTACAGCAGTATGACAATGGGGGGGAGAGTGTGTGGGATGGAGATTCACAACTTTCGGGAATGAGAGAGCAAAGAATATTCCATGGAAAGTAGAATTGTCTGTTTTGAATTTCAGTCCGATACTTACACTGATAACTTCTATAAACAGGATATTAGAAGGAGAGAATGTACAGACTGAAATCTCACCAAACGTCACAACAAGATGTTACAAAGTCACTGGATTCATCAGGACCTGAATATAATTGCTGTTTGAATGTATGAGAAGAAATGTTTGTTCTGTCTGTGGGAAAAGATTTCAAACATCAGTGTGACTGGACAAGAATGGAGACCCCACACACCTGAGTGAGAGTGTTCCAGTGAACTGACTGTGGAAAGAGCTTCAACCAGTAACACAGCCTGAAAAACATCACCCCATTCACAGCGAGGAGAAACTGTACATGTGTTCTGTACTTGGATGTGGAATCAACTGATTATCAAAAGGACACTGGCACCATGGAGAGTAAGAAGTTTAACAACACCAGGTTAAAGTCCAACCTGAGTTGGACCTGGTGTTGTTAAACTTCTTACTGTGTTTACCCCAGTCCAACGCCGGCATCTCCACACCATGGAGAGACCATGGAAGTGTGGGGACTGTGGGAAGGGATTCCAGTGCCCATCTGCACTGGACACACATCGACGAGTTCATACTGGGGAGAGGCCGTTCACCTGCTGTGTGTGTGGGAAGGGATTCAGCCATTCATCCACCCTGCAGACACACCGTGTCACTCACACGAATGAGAGACTGTTTAAATGCTCAGACTGTGGGCGCAGCTTCAAAAGCTCTCAGACCCTGATGGGCCACCAGCGCATTCACACTGAGGACAGACCGTTCAGCTGCTCTTACTGCGTGAAGAGATTTAGAACATCATCCCAACTGCTAATACACCAGCGAGTTCACACTGGGGAGACACCCTTCACCTGCTCTGTGTGCGGGAAGGGTTTCAGTCATTCATCCACCCTGTTGGCACACCAGCGAGTTCACACTGGGGAGAGGCCATTCACTTGCTCTGACTGTGGGAAGGGATTCACTCAGATCTCCAATCTGCTCACACACCAGCGAGTTCACACTGGGGAGAGGCCGTTCAGCTGCTCTGAGTGTGGGAATAGATTTAAACGGTCGTCTCACCTGCTAAGACACCAGCGAATTCACAAGTGATTACAGGAGTTGGATTCTGCTGTTCTTGCTGCTGTTAATCACATCCAGGACTAAACCATGTTCATTCTGACAGTTGCTGAAGTGAGAGGGTTGGAGGGTTTCTTTCTGCTGGACTGACCAACCTCACGGCTTTGCTGCAAGTGGGTCGATGCTCTTTGAATTTGAGAGTGCTCATTTTACTGAGATGATCCACAAACACGAGGTTGATCTAAAATAAATACATTTGTCTCTGTTCCATTGAGTCTACAGCACAGGGCCGGGCCAGTCGGCTCAATTGGTCTGTGTCAGTATTTATGCTCCACATGAGCCTCCACCCACCCCTCTTCATCTCCCCCCATCAGCATATCCTTCTATTCCTCTCTCCCTCATGTATGTATCTAGCTTCCCCTTCAATGTATTCATGCTGTTCACCTCAACCACTCACTGGTAGCAAGTTCCACATTCGCATCATCTTCCTCATCTCTGGAACCATTCTGGTAAATCTCCTCTCGACTCTCTCAAGGACCCTCACATCCTTCCTAAAGTGTGGTGACCAGAACTGGGCTCAGTGTTCTGTTGTGGCCTCACCAGAGCTTTAGAAACTATCAGAATAACTTCCCTGCTTTTGTTCTCAATTCCCCGATTTCTGAAACCCAAGATCCAAAATGCTCCAAACAAGAATATCAGACCTTTTTGCTTAACATAAAAAGCATTTTAACAACATTCTTAAAATGGCTAAATAAGATTTTGTCCAATGAAGGAACGAGTTGTTGGCACAGAAAGAAGCCATTTTGAACTTGCTCTCTCCAAAAGAGAATCCAGAATGTTTGATTCTTGGAAATGAAATTAAAAATGAAGTTCCAGCTACAACAGAGCAAGAAGAAGACATTTCAATGTGGAATTAACTGGAATATTCTCTCTGGATTTAAACAATGGAGGAACTACAAACATGGAAGAAAGTAAAGTTCAAAAGGTGAATTCTGAACAGACTGTTTTCAGAATTGGAAATCCACAACTGAACAGCAATGAGGACTGTCCTCTTGCAGAAGAAACTATAATTAGTAAAAATTACTATAATTATTGAAAGAAGAAAACTTTCAGAAAACACTACAAGGAGTAATATTTTCCATCTTCAGTGGACTGAATTCCTGGACATGGAACCCAGCAGTGTGCTGTCACCAAGCTGGACTTGTGAATGTGAAGTGGACAACGGAGGGATTATTATGTCTGTTGCAGGTTATAAGATAGATCAACACAGGAAAACAGTGGACTTAGGAACAGGAGGAGGCCATTTGGCCCTTCGAGCCTGCTCCACCATTCAATAAGATCATGGCTGTTGTTAAGATATACAGTATGTTTTACATTGTAATATTCTAAATGGGATATTATAGAGTGATACATTTTCATGTCATCCAGGGAATATGTTGTGAAGATTTAGTTTAATAAGTCATGTGTTTTAGAAATATTAATTTTGGATTTTAAAAAAAATGTAACAACTGGAAAACCTGGTTTGAGAATCTGATAAAAACACCCTGAGGGAATTCGCAGTCACAAGGTGTGGCCCATGTCGGTTTAAGAAGTCAAAGCTAGAAGGATAACACGGCAGCTGGGCTCTTTTAGCTGGAGACATTGGGTCTGACAATTTTTTTCCTGTCTTTGTTAGAGAGGGGAATTCTTCACGCAGACCTCAAGAAAAAAGGTTTGGTTCTGAAACTAAAAGTTAATTAATTTAAACATCTTTTGGACATCTCAACTGATCTCTTACCATGAGGATAAGTGATTCAGGGTGGTCTTGGTTGGAATTCTGGGTGTTTTTCACAGAAAGCAGGCAGTCTGCAGTTAGCTTGGGAGCTGTGGGACCAGGAGCTGTGGACCAGCTGTGGGACCGGGAGCCGTGAACCAGCTGTGGGACCGGGAGCTGTGAACCAGCTGTGGGAGCGGGAGCTGTGAACCAGCTGTGGGACCGGGAGCTGTGAACCAGCTGTGGGACCAGGAGCTGTGAACCAGCTGTGGGACCAGGAGCTGTGAACCAGCTGTGGGAGAGGGAGCTGTGACCCAGCTGTGGGAGCGGGAGCTGTGAACCAGCTGTGGGACCAGGAGCTGTGAACCAGCTGTGGGAGCGGGAGCTGTGAACCAGCTGTGGGACCGGGAGCTGTGAACCAGCTGTGGAACCGGGAGTTGTGAACCAGCTGTGGGACCAGGAGCTGTGAACCAGCTGTGGGACCGGGAGCTGTGAACCAGCTGTGGGACCGGGAGCTGTGAACCAGCTGTGGGACCGGGAGCTGTGAACCAGCTGTGGGACCGGGAGCTGTGAACCAGCTGTGGGACCGGGAGCTGTGAACCAGCTGTGAGACCAGAAGCCGAGGAGGTCATTAGGAACCATGGGTGTTCCCAATGTTTAAATCCCTCAGCAAGAAGGCAGTGAAGCCCATGCTTGGATTGAGGAGTCCATGTTTTGAGTCAATTTTGAAATCTCAAAGGAAAGTTGGAGAGTTGTTTAGCCGAAAGCTAATAGAAGGATCCTCATGAAATCTTGGAGCCTGGAGAATAGCTGGGATACTGAGGAGAATTAAAGTGAATTCTGGGAGCTTTGACATACCTTTGGGATTTGTCCCAGGAACAGAAGTGAATGTACATTCAAGATATTAAGTATAAGGGCATTCTTGTCGAGGAGTCAGGGTTTAAAAAGTACAAAAAAGGAAAAATGCTGCAAAACCTCAGCAGGTCTGGCAGCATCTGTAGAGAGTGAAAACAGAGTTCATGTTTTGAGTCAGAACTGAGTTTACAGCATAAATCTTCACAAAATATCATTAATCGAGCTGGTTTTTAATATTCCTTTTATATTCAGTAAAGTTTGATTTTGTTTAAAAACCTGGAATCTTGTGATGGGTGTTTGGATTTCTCACTGAACGTTAATGTTCTCGACCCGAATTATAACAACACACAATATTTCAAAACAATTTGAAAAATATAACCATGATGGTCTTTATTTTGTACAAAGTATTACATTATAAGACACCCCTCATCGA
The DNA here is from genome assembly GCF_964213995.1 of Mustelus asterias. Classification (NCBI taxonomy): domain Eukaryota; kingdom Metazoa; phylum Chordata; class Chondrichthyes; order Carcharhiniformes; family Triakidae; genus Mustelus; species Mustelus asterias. The sequence goes on from NW_027590645.1 coordinate 30,511, forward strand.
GGATCTACAATAATTTCTTAGCTTGAGCACCAGTGAAACAATCAGATAAATGAATAAAAATTGTACTAATTGTCGTCCCTTCTGAATCAGGAGGGTTATCCCCAGCACAGAGGGTCATTTGGAATTTTTCCCACAGACCAATTAACAGGGATTATACTCTCAAACCATCTGAAGTGAATTCTTTATATGAATCGTCCAGGCCGGTGCAGCTATCAACTTGCAGTTTGGCTGATCAGCTGAGATTTTCTGCAGCATTTCATCGATCACCGAGTGATTCCTTTCACAGAGTCCATCACTGAAAGGACTTTCAGCTGCCGTGTTCCTGACCAGAATGTTGATGTGTTCACACACGTCTCAAAACTCATCATTCAGAAACTGAGCTGGTGCCACAGGTCCAGCCCCAAGGGCCAAGGGAAGGTTCACTATTGGAATGTGATGGCATCCTCCAATAATTTTTATACATTGTACACTTTGCACTAGTCTCTTGTATGAGTCTCAGATACTCTTCATCAACCGCTCCTGCATCTTGAAGCAGGACTTTTAATCTTTGGCAAGTAGTGTGAACAAATTATCTGTGTAGTTTTAATATAATTTGCATATTTCCCTTTGATTTTTATCAAAGCTATCATTATTCATTCTAAAACATTCAGATTGGAAATGTCAGGTATTTTTAAACATTCTCTGTCACCATGTATAATCCTGACCGCCTTCTGGTGAAGGAGGAAACTGGTTCCAATCTTTACTTGGTATAGATTTATTCACAGAGTGAAACATTACAGGTATATAACTCCTAATACCATTCCATGCTCTGTCAGTAAGTGTCTATATGTGCTCATGTAAACATCTAATCAATGTCCACTGCTTGTATATATTTAACCCCAAATTATACAATTAACACCCGCAGGCAGAGTATTTAAAAGGTCTCTAATCGGTGTGACTGCCATAATGTCTCAGCAGGTTGGATAACTCAGTGAATCCTTTCCTACACTCAGAGCAGGTGAACAGCCTCTCTCCTCCGTGTGAACTTGCTTGTGTTTCCGCAGGCTGGAAGGATCAGCAAATCCCTTCCCACATTCAGAGCAGGTGAAAGGCTTCTCCCCGGTGTGAACTCGACGGTGTGCACGCAGACTGGACGACTCAGAATCCTTTCCCACACACACAGCAGATGAATGGCCTCTCCCCGGTGTGAACTCGCCGGTGTTTCCAGAGGCTGGAGGAATGAGTGAATCCTTTCCCACACTCAGTGCAGGTGAACAGGCTCTCCAGAGTGAATTCGCTGGTGTGCCAGCAGACTAGTGGACCTAGTAAATCCCTTCCCACACACGGAGCAGGTGAATGACCTCTCCCCAGTGTGAACTGCCTGGTGGTTCTGCAGGGTAGATGATGCACTGAATCCCTTCCCACACACGGTGCAGGTGAACGGCCTCTCCCCGGTGTGGACTCGTTGATGCATCAGCAGGTGGGATGACCGAGTGAATCCTTTCCCACAGACTGAGCAGGTGAATGGTCTCTCCCCAGTGTGAACTCGCTCGTGCTTCCGCAGGGTGGATGAATCACTGAATCTCTTCCCACACACAGAGCAGGAGAAAGGCCTCTCCCCGGTGTGAACTTGCTTGTGCTTCCGCAGGCTGGATGAATCACTGAATCTCTTCCCACACACAGAGCAGGAGAATGGCCTCTCCCCAGTGTGAACCCGCTTGTGTGTCAGAAAGTTGGATGAATGAGTGAATCCCTTCCCACACTCGGAGCAGGTGAATGGCCTCTCTCCAGTGTGAATCCGCCAATGAATCTCCAGCACTGATAAGGATTTGAATCCCTTCCCACAGTCAGAACAGGTGAATGGCCTCTCCTCAGTGTGAACCCGTTTGTGTTTCAATAAGTTGGATGAATTACTGAATCCCCTCCCACATTTGAAACAGATGAATGGTTTCTCCCCTGTGTGACTGCGTTGATGAATCTCCAGCTCTGATGGGTATCTGAATTTCTTCCCACAGTCCCCACATTTCCACAGTTTCTCCATGACGCAGATGTTCTTGTGTCTCTCCAGGTTCGATGATCAGTTGAAGCCTCGTTCACACACACAACACGTGTACTGTTTCTCCTCACTGTGAATGGTGTGATATTCTTTCAGGCTGTGTAACTGGTTAAAGCTCTTTCCAGAGTCAGTTCACTGAAGCACTCACTTGGCTGTGTGTGTGTGTCTCTCGGTGCTTTTCCAGTTACGCCATTGCTTAATGTCTTTTGGGATTTATGTCTGCAAATCGCCTCCTAATATTCTGGAAAAGAAGTTCATGAAAGTTGTCACTTGGTGCAGAATAGAAATTCAAAACCAAAAATTCTCGTTTGTATGGAATCTTCTTTCCTCTATAATTCCTCAAAAATCCACTCAGACACATTGGCCAAAATTTTACTGGCACGTCTGCCTCGGAATTGGGGCAGGTGAGGTTTGCAGAATGGCATTCTCCGACGGGATCCTACGAGCCTCGGGCTGGCGTGCTGGTAAAATTCCAGCAATTTTCACCATTTTCATTCTGTTGTCCCAAATATCAGCCAACCAATTATAAGAACTTAAGAACTCGGAGCAGGAGTAGGCCACTGAACCTCTCGAGCTGCTCTGCCATTTAATAAGATCATGGCTGATCTTTTCATGGACTTAGCTCCACTTACCCACCCGCTCACCATAACCCTTAATTCATTTACTGTTTTAAAAAAATGATAGTGAAGGAATGATTCATTCTAATCGACAGCTTCAAATATACGTGAAAATCCTAACACGCAGTCTGCTGAAATATATATTATATCTCATGTGAATATATATAACTGGGTTAAAGTCCAACAGCTTTGTTTGGTATCATGAACCTTTGGAGCACTGCTTCTTCATCAGGTGAGACACATGATGAAGGAGCAGCGCTCCGAAAACTGGTGATTCCAAATGAACCTGTTGGATTTTAATCTGGTGTGGTGAGACTTCTTACTGTGCCTACCCCAGTCCAACACCAGCATCTTCACATCATGTATATAACTGGATGAAAAATGTGTGCTCTACCATACTCTATTTTTTAATTAGCAATACAGCAGCAGGGGACATTATTTAGAAAGCGAGTGGACATAATCTGCCTCTCTGCCTAAGACGATCGTGGAAGCAGTGGTAACTTATTTCAAGACAAAACAGGTGGGTATTTGAAGCAAATAAACTTCCACAAGTACAGTTATTTAGGGAGGAATGGAGCTGACTAGATTGCTCGATGAAGCATTGAGAAGGACTGGAATTGCTGAATCTTTTTGCAAGGGCCCTAAAGATATCAGTACTATATTAAAATGTAGAAATAACAGTAAACATTTTTACAGAACCATAAATAATATGTCTAATATGTACCACAACAACACCAGGTATATCTGTGTGCTATATTAATTTACTGTCCCCTTAAATGTCAGCCATCCACTGGGGAAACCACCCCTTTAATTGTGAACATTAGAAAAGAGACCATCCTTTTGCCAGACAAATAAATGTGTCAAGCTGAAGGAGCAAAGGAAGTCAATGTCTTTAAGAGAGAGAGAGACCTGGGCCAACCTTTCCAGAGTCTGCAGCCTCCCTGGATTCACTTCCTGTCCCTTCAGTTGCTGCAAGTCCCCAATTTCCCCCAGAATGAGAAAAGAAATGGAAAGTGTTTTACTCACAGATGTTGGACAGGGAAGAAATTTGTAATGTGTGAAGCTCAATCTTCAGAAAGAGGGAAGCAGCCGCTTGACCAGCTCCACGTTCAGACAATCAGGATGACCCGTGCAGCCATTGGCACAAAACCCGCCCCTGATTGGCTGGATGATCAGAGTCCTGCCGGTCCTCCAGCTCTTCCCATTGGTCAATGAAGACAATAGGCAGCGAAACCCGAGCCCACGTGGGGCCGGAGACACTTTGACCTCCGAACGCGTGGAGCTGTTGTCCAATCCGCAATGTTGTCTTTTTCCTCCAATGGGAGACTGAGCGTTGGGAACGTCCACGCTAGAATCAGCCAATAGGAATCAGTCTGCTCTGCCATGACGTCGTGGGGTTCCAGTGCGCAGGCCCAGGCGCGCGGACACGTCCCCTCCCATTGTTCCCCCTCCCATTGTTCCCCCTCCCACTGCACCTCCTCCAGCCAAGGTTTCCAGGCAACCGGCTGGCGGCTCCGGCCAGAGCGAGAAGCCGCTCGGTGAGCTCCCCCTCCCCCCTCTCTCTACGGCGGCTGCTGCTCCAAAAAGAGATCGAGAGCGGCCGCTGGCAGCAGCCGCACTGCGCCAGCCGCACTGCGCCTGCTCCGGACAGCTGGGCTCAGCCGCGCTCTCTGCGCCTGCTCCGGACAGCTCGGCTCAGCAGCGCTCTCTGCGCCTGCTCCGGACAGCTCGGCTCAGCAGCGCTCTCTGCGCCTGCTCCGGACAGCTCGGCTCAGCAGCGCTCTCTGCGCCTGCTCCGGACAGCTCGGCTCAGCAGCGCTCTCTGCGCCTGCAGCCCACTGCCAGCTGAGGGAGTGGGGGAAGACTTTGCAAAATCTCTTCCCATCATTTTCTTCCAAGTCCCGCAGTTTGATTTGAAACAGAACAGCTTCTGTTTGTAGCTTCACCACAGACTCAAACTTCACCACAGACTCAAACTTCACCACAGACTCAAACTTCACCACAGACTCAAACTTCACACACAGACTCAAACTTCACACACAGACTCAAACTTCACCACAGACTCAAACTTCACCACAGACTCCAACTTCACCACAGACTCAAACTTCACCACAGACTCAAACTTCACCACAGACTCCAACTTCACCACAGACTCAAACTTCACACACAGACTCAAACTTCACACACAGACTCAAACTTCATCCTCTGGACAACATCTGTGAGGAAAACACTTTATTTCTCCCCCTGGGAAATACAGAGACAGAGAAATTCTCTGGAACTGGAATTCGAGCTAAATATACTGAGGGGGAAATGTTTGTGATTTTGTGGAACCTGTTTTTATTGTCTGAGATATTTAAAGACAAATTTATCTTGTCTATTCAAATACTGTTTGTCTCTTAATGCATGATTCATTGATGTTGATTTTAATTTGATTATTGCAAGATTTATTAGAAGGTGAAATCTTTCTCTTTGCTTTATTCCAGTGGGTTTGTCTGGGAATGTTAATTTTAAGGTTATTGTACTCATAAGGATCATAACAACATTGATACATCTGGAGTTATTATAAGAACATAAGAACTAGGAGCAGGAGTGGGCCATCAGGCCCCTCGAGCCTGCTCCGCCATTCAATAAGATCATGGCTGATTTTTTTTTGTGGACTTAGCTCCACTTACCCTTAATTCCTTTACCGTTCAAAAATTTATCTATCCTTGCCTTAAAAGCATTCAATGAGGTAGCCTCAACTGCTTCACTGGGCAGGGAATTACACAGATTCACAACCCTGTGTGTGAAGAAGTTCCTCCTCAACTCAGTTGAGTGATAGAAGATCAGCCCTCATTCTTCGAAACTTTGAGAGAATAGAGGCCCAGTCTCCTCCTAGGAAACTCCCATCCTTCCAGGGATTTGTCGAATGAACCCTTGCTCCACTCCCTCTATTGCAAGTGTACTCGTTGGAATTTAGAAGGCTGAGGGGGGATCTTATAGAGACCTATAAGATAATGAAGGGGCTGGATAGGGTAGAGGTGGAGAGATTCTTTCCACTTAGAAAGGAAGCTCGAACTAGAGGGCACAGCCTCAAAATAAAGGGGGGGTCAGTTCAGGACAGAGTTGAGGAGGAACTTCTTCTCTCAAAGGGTGGCGAATCTTTGGAATTCTCTGCCCACTGAAGTGGTGGAGGCTACCTCGTTGACTATGTTTAAATCACGGATAGATGGATTCCTGATCGGTAAGGGAATTAGGGGTTATGGGGATCAGGCGGGTAAGTGGAACTGATCCACTTCAGATCAGCCATGATCTTATTGAATGGTGGGGCAGGCTCGAGGGGCTAGATGGCCTACTCCTGCTCCTATTTCTTATGTTCTTATGTATCCTTCCTTTAGTAAGGAGACAAAAGCTCCACACAATACTCCAGGTAATGCAGCAAGAGTGTGGGACAGTTATTTACAGCTTTCGGAGAACAAGATAGAAAATAATGCTTCATAGAAATTAACGACTGCCAGTTGTAGATTCTATCCTTAACTGACGGTGATGAAATTTGTAAACCTCTTTTACAGGATCTTCAAAGGGGGAGGATTTGCAGACACAAAATTCAAATCAAGCATCAAGTGAAGAATTGACAGAGTCACTCGATTATCAGGATCTGAATATCATTAGTCTTTGAATCTCGAAGGAGAAATGTCTTTCTGTTCTGTTTGCTTCAGAAAGTTTTAAACATCAGTGTGACTGGAAAAGCAGCAAGACACAAACATCTGGGTGAGAGTGTTCCAGTGACAGTTACATAGTTTGAAAGACCATCACCATTTACACCAGGAAGATATTGTACAGACGCTTTGTGTGGCCACCTCAGCTGAACAACAAACCTGGAGACAGGGACACCCGCACCATGGAGAAACCGTGGAAATGTGGGGATTGTGGGAAGGGATTCAAATCCCCGTCTCAGCTGGAAATTCATCGACACAGTCACACTGGGGAGAGGCCGTTCACCTGCTGTGATTGTGGTAAGGGATTCACTCATTCATCCCACCTGCTGAGACACCAGCGGGTTCACACCAAGGAGAGGCCGTTCACCTGCTCCGAGTGTGGGAAGACATTCACTACTTCATCTGATCTGCTGACACACCAGCGAATTCACACTGGGGAAAGGCCATTCACTTGCTCTGAGTGTGAGATGGGTTTCAGTCGGTTATCTCACTTGCAGGCACACCAGCGAGTTCACACCGGGGAGAAGCCGTTCACCTGCTCTGATTGTGGAAAGGGATTCTCTCACTCCTCCAACCTGCGGATACACCAACGCGTTCACACTGGGGAGAGGCCGTTCACCTGTACTGAGTGTGGGAAGGCATTCATTGACTCATCAAGCCTGCGGATACACCAACGAGTTCACACCAAAGAGAGGCCGTTTACCTGCTCCGAGTGTGGAAAGGGATTCAGTCGGTCATCCTTCCTGAAGGCACACCAGCGGATTCACACTGGGGAGTGGCCACCCACCTGCTCTGAGTGTGGGAAAGCATTCATTGATTCATCCAGCCTGCAGATACACCAGCGTCTTCACACTGCGGAGAGGACATTCACCTGCTCTGAGTGTGGGAAGAGATTCAGTCGGTCAATCTACCTGCGCAACCACCAGCGAGTTCACGAGTGATGACAGGGGTTGGATTCTGCTGTTATTGCTGCTGTTAATCACACCCAGGACTGAACCATGTTCATTCTGACAGTCGGTGAATTGGGAGGATCAGAAGATCCTGGATCAGAAGGTCCAGCTCTGCTGGATTGGTCTTTCTCACAACTTTGCTTCCAGTGGGCTGGGAGAGCACATTTCCACAAATGAGCCACACAAGCTGATGAAGGACATTTATTTTATCCTGGATAGTAAATCCTACTTCTCCTATCATTTCAAGTAGATCTAAAATAAATACAATTGTCTCTGTTCCATTGAGTCTACAGCACAGGGCCGGGCCAGTCGGCCCAATTGGTCTGTGTCAGTATTTATGCTCCACATGAGCCTCCACCCACCCCTCTTCATCTCCCCCCATCAGCATATCCTTCTATTCCTCTCTCCCTCATGTATGTATCTAGCTTCCCCTTCAATGTATTCATGCTGTTCACCTCAACCACTCACTGTGGTCGTGAGTTCCACATTCTCACCACTCGCTGGTAAAGGTGTTTCTCATTAAATCCGTACTGGATCATTGAACCCCTTCATAATCTTGAAGACTTCCATCAGTCTTCAGTTTTCCAGAGAAAAGTAACACCGGTGTTTTCAGAGGGTTAAATGCTCTCAGTTCCGGGATTATTCTCATGGGGTAAACTGGTCAGTCCCATTGCCCCGTTCTATCCCTTTATCCTTTCAGTTCTATTTCCTGCAAGTGTCCGTCCATTTTCCTTGTTAAATCGTTCATTGCCTCTGCTTCCACCACCCTCACAGGCAGTGAGTTCCAGCTCATTCCCCCTCATTGCATAAAACATCCCTTTCTCACATCCCCCTGCATCTCTCGCTAAGAATATATAAATCTGTGCATCTCATCCTTGCACCATCAGCTAATGGGAACAGCTTTTCCTTTTCACATTATTTAAACCTATTTTAATTTTGTACACCTCGAACAAATCTCCCCTCCATCTCCTTTTCTCCAAGGAGAACAATCCCAGCTTCTCCAGCCTAGCCTTGTGGATAAAATTCCTCATTCCTGGAACCATCCCGGTAAATCTCCTCTGCACCGTCTCCAGGACCCTCACGTCCTTCCAAAAGTGTGGTGACCAGAACTGGGCTCAGTGTTCTGTTGTGGCCTCACCCAGAGCTTTAGAAACTATCAGTGTAACCTCCCTGCTTTTGTTCTCAATTCCTCTGTTTCTGAAGCCCGAGAACACATCGTCTCCAAATGGGAATGGTCAACATTTTTGCTTGAACATAAAATGCATTTTAACAACAGTTTGGCTGAAGAAGATTTTGTCCAATGAAGGAAAGAGTTGTTGACACAAAAAGAAGCTATTTTGACCTTGCTCTCTCCAAAAGAGAATCCAGAATGTTTGAGTCTGGGAAATGAAATTAAAAATGAAGCTGCAGCTACAACAGAGCAAGAAGAAGACATTTCAATGTGGAATTGACTGGAATATTCTCTCTGGATTTAAACAATGGAGGAACTACAAACATGGAAGAAAATAAAGTTCAAAACGTGCATTCTGAACAGACTGTTTTCAAAACTGAAGTTGAAAATTCACAAATGAACAACAATGAAGACTCTCCTTTTGCAGGAGGAACTTTGGACTATAATTATTGTAAGAAGAAAACTTTCAGAAAAGACTGCAAGCAGTAATTTCCATCTTCAGTGGACTGAGATTCCTGGACATGGAACCCAGCAGTGTGCTGTTACCAAGCTGGACTTGTGAATGTGAAGTGGACAATGGAGGGATTATTATGTCTGTTGCAGGTTATAAGGTAATTAAACATTAGACTTTGGAACGGGAGTTGGCCATTTGGCTCTTTGAGCCTGCTTCACCATTTGATAAGATCACAACTATTTAAGTATACAACATGTTGTACGTTGTTGAAAGCAAAATACTGCGGATGCTGGAATCTGAAACAAAAACAGGAAATGCTGGAAAATCTCAGCAGGTCTGACAGCATCTATGGGGAGAGAGAAGAGCCAATCTTTCGAGTCTACGTTGTAATGTTTCAAATAGGATAATACGAGGATGATACATTTTCATTTCTTCATGGGGAAGGTGTTGCAAAGATCTAATTTCATAATTCCTAGGTTTTAGAAGTATGAATTAGTTCAACAATTACTCTTTTAAAAATTTAAGGTAAATGGAAAACCCGCACTGAGAATCTGACAGAAACACCCGAAGGGGATTCACATTCACAAGGCGTGGCCCATGTTGGTTTAAGATGTCAAAACTCGAAGGGTAAGAAGTGTAAAAGGGCAGCTGGGCTCTTTTAGCCGGAGACCTGGAGACTTTGGGTCTGACAATTATTGCTCTGTCTTTGTTAGAGAACGGAATTCTTCATGCAGACCTCAGGAAAAAAAGGTTTCGCTTTGAAGCTAAATATCTAACAGACATTCCACCTGATGTGTTAGCACGGGGATAAGTGAGCCCTGCTTGGAATTCTGGGTGTTTCTCACAGAAAGCAAGCAGTCTGCAGTTAGGTTGGAGGCCGTCAGCTATGGAACCAGGAGCTGTGAACCAGCTGTGGGACCAGAAGCCACTGGGTCATTCAGAATCAGGGGTGCTGCCAATGTTTAAATCCCTCAGCAAGAAGGCAGTGAAGCCCACGGTTGGACTGAGGAGTCCACAGTTTTGAGGTCTCAAAGGAAAGTTGGAGAATTGTTTAGCCAAAAGCTAATGGAAAGAGCCTCCATAAAATCTTGGAGCCTGGAGAATAGCTGGAAAAGTGAGGAAAATTAAAGTGAATTCTGCAGAGCTTTGACATACCTTTGAGAGTCCCAGGAACAGAATTGAACTTTCAAGATATCATTAAGTATAAAGAAACTTTTGGGGTGAGGTTAAAAAACAGGTTTATACCATAAGTCTTTATTGACTACAGTATTCAGTTTGTAGTGCTGTATTCTTACATTTTATTTTGTTTTATACATACAGTAAAGTTTGTTTTTGTTTAAAAATGTTAAATCTTTTCATGTAATTCTTTTAGTTAATCACTGGGTGTTCACAATTTTCTTTAAACGTTAATTGTCCTGACCGGGATCACAAAACATTCACACAAACAATGTTTCAGAGCAAATCAAAGAAGAAAAAATGTGACTTTCCTCCTTTTGTACAAAGCATTACATATAAAGACACCCCTCTCCTCAGAACCACAATAAGTTGTTAATATTCTCTTCATGAAATAATCTGATAATTGAAAGACTTATGCTATGTTCATAGTGCTGGCTTTTAATATTTTGTTTTATAAATTTTGTTCTTGTGAACCCACTATCAGATCAGCCATGATCTTATTGAATGGCGGAGCAGGCTTGAGGGGCCAGATGGCCGACTCCTGCTCCTAGTTCTTATGTTTAAAAATGTGGAATCTTGTGGTGCAATTCTTTGTGAATCACTGGGTATTTGAGTTTCTCTTTAAACATTAACAATCCTGATTAGGATCATAACAATACACAGCAACATATTTCACAATGAATCAAAGAAACAAAATGTACAAAGTATTACATTATAAGACACCACTGTTCTAGGATCCACAATAATTTCTGAGCTCGAGCACTTACTTTAGTGAAACAATCTGATAATATGAATAAAATTTATACTAATTGTCGTCCCTTCTAAAGCAGGAGGGCGATCGCCCGGCACAGAGGATAATTTGGGATTTCTCCCATAGACCAATTGGCATGACCATCCAACCATCTGAAGTGAATTATTTACATGAATCGTACATGCAGTTATCAACTTGCAGTTTGGCTGATCAGCTAAGATTTTCTGCAGCATTTCATCGGTTACCGTGTGATTCCTTTCACAGAGTCCATCACTGAAAGGACTTTCAGCTGCCGTGTTCATGACCAGAATGTTCATGTTTTCACACACGTCTCCAAACTCATCATTAACAAATTCTCCTCCATTATCAGTCAGAAACTTAGCTGGTGCCCCAGGTCCAGTCCCTATCCACTTCTCAATGACTTGGTCTAGAATCATCCTTTTGTCCTTGTCATGTATTATTGAGAAAGGCTAAATTGGGTCACCCTGTCTATCATGTGTAGAATGAAAATATTTCTGTCTTTGTCTCATATCTTTAGATCCACGGAAATACCTTGTTAAAGTCATGTGCCAAGGGCAGCTTTACAATCGGATGTGACAGCATCCTTCAATACTTGTCACACATTCCACACTTTGCATTAGTCTGTTCTCTGAGCCTCAGATACTCTTCATCAACTCCCCTGCATCTTTTTGCGGGATTTTTAATCTTTAACAAGGATAAGAAAATTGTTTGCGTAGCTTTAAGACTGGTTGCGGTCTTTATCTCTGGGACGGAAGGGGAGCACACTGGTTAGCACTTTTGCCTCAGTGCCAGGGATCCGGGTTCGATTCCCGGCTTGGGTCACTGTCTCTGTGGAGTTTGCATGTTCTCCCCATGTCTGCGTGGGTTTCCTCCGGGTGCTCCAGTTTCCTCCCACGTTCTGATAGATGTGCTGGTTAGGTGCATTGACCCGAACAGGCGCCGGACTGTGACGACCAGAGGAATTTCACGGTAACTGTTTCCCTGTCATTCCTGCGATTCATTCACCTATTAGTGCTTTTCCAATCCTGTCTTTTTTGTGATATCCAGATCTGCTAAATATACTTACACCCTCATTCAAAACTTGACAAAGTCTGACTATGCTTCATAGGCACCCATCAGATCATCTTTCTTGTAAATCTCATCAATGAAACCGAGTAAAAGATCCAAACCTTGATCAGTGGATTTCCAGCTCAGAAAATGTTTTGCTGCCAATTTTCCTTTCGTTAGGAAGTGACAGTGCCAAGGCCAGACCTGGTTTTCTCATTGTTAGGGATGTAACCCATGTCCACATCGCCACTTCATTCTTCCACTGGTCGTATGGTTCAGGCTCCGAGAACATCGGCGGGTAATCAGACCCTGACAATTCCCACTGCCTTTCATCTCTCACAAAAGCTGCTGGGATTGTAAACTTCTGTCTGAAATATACTTTCCTCCAGTTTCCAAACTTCACCATTGGACAAACACTCTCTGTTACCATGTTATAATTCTGACAGCCTTATGGTGAAGGAAGAAACTGGAACCAATCTTTACTTGGAATACATTTAACTCCCAACTCTTTATACATACTTTCTTCATACACACTGATATAATTATTTGATCAAAGCCCTCCGTCTGTACATTCTTAAACTCAATTGATTCAATTAACACCCATAGTCAGGGCAGGAATCCGGGTTCAATTCCAGCCTCGGGTGACTGTGTGGAGTTTGCATGTTCTCCTCGTGTCTGTGTGGGTTTCCTCCAGGTGCTCCGATTTCCTCCCATCTTCTAAAGATGTGCGGGGTAGGTGGATTGGCCGTGGTAAATTGCCCCTTAGTGTCAGGGGGATTAGCAGGGTAAATGTGTAGGTTTACTGGAGTGGGGCCTGGTTGGGATTGTGGTCGGTGCAGACTCAATGGGCCGAGTCACCTCCTTCTGCACTGTAGGAATTCTGTGATTAAAAAGAAAAGGTCTCTAATCGGTGTGAACTTGTTGGTGTGTCAGCAAGTTGGATGACTGATGACGTTCCCTAAACTCAGAGCAGGGGAATGGCCTCTCCTCGATGTGGACTTGCTGGTGTCTCAGCAGGTTGGATGAATCAGTGAATCTCTTCTCAGAAACAAAACACATCAAAGGTCTTTCCCCAGTGCGACCACATTGGTGTTTTAGCAGACTGGATGACTCAATGAATCCTTCTCTTGGAGCAGGTGAATGGGTTCTTCCTGCTGTGAACTCGCTGGTGTGTCTGCAGGTTGGATGACTGAGTGAATCCCTTCCCACATACGGAGCAAGTGAATGGCCTCTCCCCAGTGTGAACCCGCTGGTGTGTCAGCAGATGCGGTGACCGAGTGAATCCCTTCCCACACTCAGCGCAGGTGAACAGCCTCTTCCTGGTGTGACTGCGTTGATGTGTCAGCAGACAGGATGACTCAGTGAACGCTTTCCCACACTCAGAGCAGATGAATGGTCTCTCTCCAGTGTGGATTCGCTGGTGTGTCAGCAAGTTGGATAACTGAGTGAATCCTTTCCCACACTCAGCACAGGTGAATGGTCTCTCCCTGGTGTGAACTCGCTGGTGTGTCCGCAGGGTAGATGAATCCTTGAATCCCTTCCCACACTCAGTGCAGGTGAATGGTCTCTCCACACTATGAACTCGCTTGTGTGTCTGCAGGTGCGATGACTGAGTGAATCTCTTCCCACACTCAAAGCAGATAAAAGGTCTTTTCCCAGTGTGGATGTGTCGGTGAATTTCCAGTTGAGATGGAGCTTTGAATCCTTTCCCACAGTCCCCAGATTTCCACGGTTTCTCCATGGTGCGGGTGTCCTTGTGTCTCTCCAGGTTTGATGATCAATTGAAGCCTTGTCCACACACACAAAGCGAGTATGGTTTCTCCTCACTCCGAATGGTGTGATATTTCTTTCAGGGTGTGTAATTGGTTAATGGTCTTTCCACAGTCAATTCGCTGGTACACTCTCACTCATATGTGTGTCTCGATGCTTTTCCAGTCACATATTTAAACCTTTTGACGCAGACAGAACACCATTTCTTTATACACGCTTTTTTCATACACACTCATATAATGATCCAATCAATGCCCTCCATCTGTACATACTTCAACTCAATTCGAGACTGAAAGAGCGATGATATTCAGGTCCTTTTGAATCGAGTGAATGTGTCAGGTCTCGGTGTGACGTTTGGTTTCAGATTTCTATCGCAAATCTTCTCCTTCTCAAAACCTGTAAAAGGAATTTAGAAAAGTCAGCACTGTCAGTACAGCAGAGAAATTCAGAACACACGATTCTAGTTTCAGTTGAACATTCATTCCTATTTTGTTCACCAAAAGTTGTAAACCTCAATCTCACATATTCCCTCTGCTCTCACTTTGCTGTATCTAATATACACCCTCACAATTCTCCTGAAGGTGCTGATTGATGCTGAGTGGCCGACCCCTACTCACTGCTTCCTGACCTGGAGACCTGAAAACCTTGATGCAGACTGCCAGACTCAATACAAACACAACCCATAGGAACAGATTCTGGAGGAAAACATGTGTTGAATAAACACTGCTGTATTACTTGCTCAGAGCTTCATGACCATGTCAGTAAGAACTTCATTAAGGTGCTGAGTGTTCACAAACACAAACTCGCTGCTTATGAGAATGCTGGAATTAGAGATGATCCAAGATTTCAAGCTCAACTGGATGGACAACTGAAGGAAATAATCTTGCAGAGATACAAGGGTACAGCGGGAGAATGGGACTGGCTGGATTGCTCGACAGAGAGTCAGCACGGACTCGAATGAACATCTTCTGTGCTGTAATTAATCAATGTCTGGAAATGTATGTCACCACAGTGCTATATTACAAATTTGAAATAACAATAAATGAAATTTATCACAGAACCATAAATAATATATCTAATATGTACCTAACAACAAAACTAGACATAACACTGAGCTATATAAAATTACTGTCCCACAAAGAATCATAAATTTACACCAGATTACACCAAACATATCCAAAAATGCCAAACCTTACTATATTCCACTTAAATGTCAACTATCTCCTGAAGAAACCAGCCCTTTAATTGTGAACATTAGGAACGAGACCATCCTTTTAGCCAGACAAATCAATGTATCAAGCTGAGGGAGCAAAGGATGTCAATGTCTTTCAGAGAGAGCGAGAGACCTGGGCCAACCTTTCCAGAGTCTGCAGCCTCCCTGGATTCACTTCCTTACCCTTCAGTTGCTGCAAGTCCCCAATTTCCCCCAGAATGAGAAAAGAAATGGAAAGGGGGAGAAAAGAAAGTGTTTGACTCACAGATGTTGGCCTCTTTGGAGGGAGTTTGATTCCGTCTGAAGCTCAACCTGCATTGTCACAAAGACCGCGCTCTGATTGGCTGGAGGACCAGAGTCCTTCCGGTCTTCCAAGAATTTCCATTGGTCAACACCTCAAGCAGGGTTCAGAAACATTTCCGCACATGCGCAGATTCCCCTTTCCCTTGGACATGCGCAGATTCGAGCCCGGGCTACTGAGCGATTTCCCCAGCGCGAGGCATTGTGGGGCATCCGGCCGCCATTACTCCTCTGGAGCCCAGTCTCCAAACTCCTGGGACTGGGATGAAAGGTGGAGGCGGGAGTGACTGCACCCAGAAACAAAGCACATGTGGGTAGTCACTAGATTATATATTGATGCCCCATTAGCAAAGCAGTTCACCTTCAGGCATAAAGATTGAAATTTTGGGGTGAGACACTAGGGAGGGCAAGAGGTAGTCTGAAATTGAAACCGAGAGTTAGCACATAAAGTGGAGAAGAATTGATTTGATTTATTATTGTCACATGTATTGGGATACAATGAAAAGTATTGCTTCTTGCACACTATAAAGACAAAACATATCGTTCGTAGAGTACATGGGGAGAAGGAAAGGAGAAGGTGCAGAATGTAGTGCTACAGTCATAGCTAGGGTGTTGAGAAAGATTAATTTAATATATGTTAGGTCCATTCAAAAGTCTAATTGCAGCAGGGAATTGAAAAGGAAAGCAGGAGGAGAAAAGGATGAATTAGTGGAACAATCAATGGGGAGGAAGGTGGGTGTGAGAGGACAGAGATTTATAGTTTGAATGGGACAAACATGCCTAATGATAACCAGAATTTTCAGTTCTGATTTTGTATCCTGTACTTGATTACTTGATAACTTCAATCCTGCCATATACATTCATAATCTCTATCAGGTCAGCACTCAGCCTTGGCTTTTCCAGAGAATAGGATGGCATGGTGGGACAGTGGCTAGCATTGCTGCCTCACAGCACCAGGAACCCCAGGCCTTGGGTGACGGTGGGATATGCACATTTGCCCCTTGTCTGTGTGGGTTTCCTCCAGGTCTCTAATTTCCTCCCACAGTCCAAAGATGTGTAGGTTAGTTGAATTGGTCATGGTGAATTGCCCCTTAGTGTCCAAAAATGTGTAGATTAGGGGTATTAGCAGGGTGAATACATGAAGCTATGGGGATAGGGCATGAGGTAGATGCATTGTCGGAGAGTCGGCGCAGACTCAATGGGCCTCCTTCTGCACTGTTGGGATTCTATGATTCTACGAAAACATTCCCAACCTGTTTAGTCTCTCCATTAACTTAAAAGCACTCTCAGTTCTGGTATCATTCTTGTGAATCTTTCTTGCATCATCTCGAGATTCTCTGTCAATCTTAAACGGGCAGACAATTAAAATTTAGATTCAGTTTAACTTGGTTGCTTGAGCCTAATTACTCAGTTCCAGACTGACTCTGAAACACTTCAGTTCAAAAGAGAGTTTACCATCAGGCAAGACAGGACTCTGAAATGGCAAATAATAACAATGTTTATTTAAAAGAAAAAGATTTACCTGTGAAATACATGAGGAAGTTTTGCCACCTCAATTGGGGGATCACCCCAGGTAAAAGTGTGAATGTTCCTGAGGTTCCTGAACTAACAGTAACTTCCCAAAATCCTGCCCCAGGGGCACTCAGTATCTCCACGAATAGAGCTCAACTTGTAAACACAAGATGGTTCTTGAAACAGACCTTTAACTCTTTAAGCAGCATTACCTCATCTCCAATATATTCATAGAATCATAGAGTGCAGAAGAGGCCCTTCAGCCCATCGAGTCTGCACCAACACACGAGAAACACCTGAACTCCCATCTAATCACATCTACCAGCACTTGGCCCATAGCCAGCAATTTATATTCAGATCACTGATACTTAGAGATGCTTTCACTGTGAAGTCATCAATTAATCCAGTCTTGTTGTATAATACCAGTGCGAGTGAAGCCTGCTTTCAAACGTACTCTTCCCAGAAACTATCCCCAAAACATTCTATGAACTCATCTACATGACCTTCGTCCAGCTGACTTTCCCAGTTTATAAATAGATTAAAATCCCTCTTGATTATTGCCGTAGCTTTACCACAAACTGCCATTACCTTTTCCTTTGTACTCTGTCCTACCGTGTCGTTACAATTAGAAAGCCTGTCCATCACTCACTCCCACAAGTGAATTTTGCCTTTACCATTTCCTCATCTCAAACCAAACCACTCCAAACATCCTGGTTTCCTGAACTTAGGTCATCCCTCCCTAATGTGCTAATACTGCCAATAATCAACAGAGACATCCTTCCACCGTTTCCCAGACTCCTGTCCCTCCTGAATGTCACATACACATGTTTAGCTCACCACTGACTTCTCAGGGGCAATTACCGGTGGTCAATAAATGCTGGGTGAGCCAG
This sequence comes from Mustelus asterias, assembly GCF_964213995.1. Classification (NCBI taxonomy): domain Eukaryota; kingdom Metazoa; phylum Chordata; class Chondrichthyes; order Carcharhiniformes; family Triakidae; genus Mustelus; species Mustelus asterias. The sequence continues at coordinate 48,116 of NW_027590645.1, forward strand.
TGACACCTACATCCCATGAATGAATAGGAACAAATTCAGGCCCCACTCTATGTCTCTCTAATGGCGATCAACTCATAATTCTTTCCTTATATTTGTGCTGCTGTCAGTTCATCAGTTGTGTTTCAAAAGCTACGTGTGTTTAGATGCAGAGCCTTTAGTTTTGTCCCTTTAATATTTTTGTAGCGTCTAACCACATCTACTGATGTAATCTATAATTTGCTCTTTCATTATCTTCCTGTCACAGTCTGTTTATCATTTCCCAAATTCTTACCTTTCTCTCATTCCTTACTCTTTCGTTTGCCACATCTTCCAAAACGTATCAGAAAAGACCCAACAATGGAACAGTCGGTAACAGGACATCAATCAGTCTCCTCTTACCCTCGAGAAATCAAGGACGCAAACATGTGTGATTGACACAAAGTTGATTTAATCTATACCCAGAATCTTAAACTCCAGTGTAGTTACAAGGATTATTAACTTCAACTTCAACCGAAACAACCTCTAACTGTCAGAATGAGCATGGTTCAGTCTTGTGATTAACAGCAGCAATAACAGCAGAAACCAACACCTGTAATCATTTGTGAACTCGCTGGTGTTTCTGCAGGGTGTTCGCACGGGTGAATCCTTTCCCACACACTGAGCAGATGAATAACGTCTCCCTGGTGTGACTGTGCTGGTGTTTCAGCCGGAGGGAATGCTGAGTGAATCGCTTCCCACACACACAGCAGATAAACGGTCTCTCTCCAGTGTGAACTCGCTGGTGAATCAGCAGATCCATTTTGCCTTTGAAGCTCTTCTCACAGTCTGAACATTTAAAAGGTCTCGTGTCAGAGTGAACACGTTGGTGTGAAGTGAGTTGGGCAGACTGGGTGAATCCCTTCCCACACTCGGAGCAGGTGAATGGTCTCACACCAGTGTGAATGTGCTTGTGTCTCAGCAAGGTGGATGACTGAGTGAATCCCTTCCCACACACAGAGCAGGTGAATGGTCTCTCCCCAGTGTGAACTCGCTGGTGATCCAACATTTTGCATAACTGAGCGAATGCCGTCCCGCACTCAGGACAGGTGAATGGTTTCTCTCCAGTGTGAACTCGCCGGTGTGTCAGAAGGTGGGATAACTGAGTGAATCTCTTCCCACACTCAGTGCACATGAATGGTTTCTCTCCAGTGTGAATTCGCCGGTGTGCCTGCAGGCTGGATAACTGAGTGAATCCCTTCCCGCACTCAGCACAGGCGAACCATCTCTCCCCAGTGTGAACTCGATGGTGTGCCAAAAGATTGTATTTGGTTTTAAAACTCTTCTCACAGTCAGAACATTTAAAAGGTCTCATGTCAGTGTGAACAAGTTGGTGTGCAGTGAGGTGGGTTAGTCGAGTGAATCCCTTCCCACATTCAGAACAAGTGAACGGCCTCTCCCCAGTGTGACTGCGTTGATGAGTTTCCAGTTCAGAAGGGTAACTGAATCCCTTTCCACAGTCCCCACATTTCAACTGTTTCTCCATGATGCAGGTGTCCTTGTGTCTCTCCAGGTTGGATAATCAGTTGAAGCCTCGTCCACACACAGAACACGTGTATGGTTTCTCCTCGCTGTGAATGATGTGATGTTTTTTCAGGCTGTGTAAATGGTTAAAACTCTTTCCACAGTCAGTTCACTGGAACACTCTCACTCGGGTGTGTGTGTGTGTCTGGTACTTTTCCAGTCACACTGATGTTTGAAATCTTTTCCAACGAACAGAACAAACATCTCTCCTTCCACATTCAAATTCAAGTCCTGATGAATTAAGTGACTGTAAAATCAGCAGATAATTTCCTGTCTGCAAATCCTTTCCTTCTAATCCCCAGTAAAATATCTACAGTCACCCGTGATCTAACTAGTGTCTCAGATTTCACAGTAACTCCATTGCAATGTTAATGTAAGCCTTACTTGTGACGAATAGATAAACTTTAAACATGAGATGACTGAGTACACCCTTTCCCATGTACAGGGCACGTGAATGGTCTCTCACCAATGAGAACTCACTGGTTAATGAATGAATCTCTTCCCACACATTGGGCAAGTGAATGGCTTCACTCCAGCATGAGTGCGCTGGTGTTCCTGCAGAATATTGTTGCTTTCAAAGCTATTCTCAGAGTTATAAAATTTAAAGATCTCACATCGGTGTGACGACGCTAGTGTCTACAGATTGGATAAATGAGAAAATCCCATCCCACACATGGTGCAGGTGAACAGTCTTTCCCCAGTGTGAGTGCGTCGATGAATTTCCACACAATGGGTAATTGAATTCTTTCCCACAGTCCCTGCACTGGAACACTCTGTGTGTGTGTGTGTGTGTGTGTGTGGCGGGGGCAGCTTGGTGCTTTTCCAGTTACACTGATGTTTGATTTTTTCCCCCACAGACAGAACACACAAACATTTCTCCTTCCACATTCAGAAGCCGATGGTATTCAGATCCTGATGAATTGAGTCATTGTCAGATCTTGAAGTGAAGCTTGATTTGAGTTTCCTGTCTGTCAATTCTCTACTTGTAACTCTGTAAATCCAGTTCATACAGGTCAGTCCAGGACACAAATTCAGAACAGATAATTCTAGTTCGCGGGGAATACTTATTTCTCTCTTATTTCCCAAAGCTGCAAATTCCAATTCCACGCACTTTCCCTCAACTCATCACAATGGCTTCACAATTACCAATACTGAGACTCGTATTGAATTCCAGATTATTAACTGAATTTAAATTCCACCAGCTATCCTGGTATGTTTTTAACCATTATCCCTGGAACATTATTCTGGTCCTCGGGATTACTGGTGTAGTGCACCCCAATGGAGAATAGGAATGACCCAGAGCTGAATGGTTCCACTCAAGGGTCCGTAATATCCAGGTTCTGATTGATCAAGTGACTCTCTCAGATCTTGATGTCTTGTTAGATTTCGGTTTTCTGAGTGTAAATCCTCCCCTTTGAACTCCCTGTCAAAGGAGGTTCCAAAATCCATCAGTGTGAGTGCAGGCTAGAAATCCCCCCCCCCCCCCCCCCCATTCTCTCCTCCTGCTCCAGGGTCAGTAAAGTGAGTGAAAGATGATTCTCATTCACAAACCCATTGCTGCATTTCCTTCCTGAAGCCACATTTGTCCACTGGGGCCTGGCCCCGGGAGAAAGCGCTGCAGCTGCCGTTGTGTTGGGTGTTGAGGCGGTGCCGCTAGTTCCTTATTGGGGGTGTTGAAGCCTCCACTGGGTGTGTGGAGCCTCCCCTCCCACCCACTGCCCCTAACGCTGCCTCCGCTTATCCGCCTCCTCCCCGCCTGACGATCAGACAAACAAGCGCCTGTCCCTGGACATGAGCCGCACTGCGCATGCCCAACGTCACAATGCCCGGGGACTGATTGACGGCAGCTCTGGGCCAATAGGAAAAGGGGGCGGGCCTGGAGGACCGAGCAGGAGCGGCTGGTCCTCCAACCAATCGGAGTGAATGAGGGGGTGGGATCTTAAGCATGCGCAGTAGCGCAGTAATGGCGACAGACAGACAGTTTTTATTCGAATCCACAAACGGTACCAGGAAAATTGCGGAACGCGGGGACGGTGGATCTGGCGGGTGGGTGAAGTGTGTTTGTAAACATGTTGTTCAGGCCCAACTTCCAAAAAAGGACTTTCTGTTTCGCGCCGAGCGGGGCCGCAAAGTCCAGTGTTCGGCTCAGGTTAACGACCGCCATCTTTATTGGGGGCTCATGCGTTCCGCCATCTTTGTAAGGGGCAAAGGTGTCAATGAGTGGGAGGAGCTTGTTCCCCATTGTTCAGAATGGAGACAACTTGTCCATCAACCCTCTGCCCCGGGTAATCTGACCCTGTTTTACACAGAGCCAGATGTTTAATTGATCAGGCAAAGTGGCAACATAACAAGGAAAGGAAGCAAATTCTGCTCTCCGGATCCCACTAACTATTTTAAATTTTAATGCTTATCCATTAGTCACAAGCAAGGCTTATATTAACACTGCAATGAAGTTACTGTGAAATTCCCCTAGTCGCCACACTCTGACACCTGTTCAGGTCAATGCACCCTAACCAGCACGTCTTTCAGAATGTGGGAGGAAACTGGAGCACCCAGGGGAAACCTACGGAGATGCGGGGAGAACAAAGAACAGTACAGCACAGGAAACAGGCCCTTCGGCCCTCCAAGCCTGCGCCGCTCCTTGGTCCAACTAGACCAATCGTTTGTGTCCCTCCATTCCCAGGCTGCTCATGTGACTATCCAGGTAAGTCTTAAACGATGTCAGCGTGCCTGCCTCCACCACCCTACTTGGCAGCGCATTCCAGGCCCCCACCACCCTCTGTGTAAAAAACGTCCCTCTGATATCTGAGTTATACTTCGCCCCTCTCACCTTGAGCCTGTGACCCCTCGTGATCGTCACCTCCGACCTGGGAAAAAGCTTCCCACTGTTCACCCTATCTATACCCTTCATAATTTTGTACACCTCGTGTAATCTCCACATAGACAATGACCCAAGCCAGGAATTGAACCCGGGTCCCTGGCACTGTGCTACCGTGCTATTCAGAGGTCTTGCCCCGTATGCCCAAAGATCTGTGGTTCATTTCAGTCTCATGAAGACCCGTGGCAGAAACTCTCAACGCTGAGTAGACATCATCCTCAAATCGAGGAACAGATAACAGCAACTGGCAATGCGCAACATGGCATGATTTTGATTTAATTGGATTTATTATTGTCACATGTACTGGGATACAGTGGAAACTATTTTTTCTTGTGCTATATGAGCAAAACATACCGTTCATAGAGTACATAGGGAGAAGGAAAGAAGAGGGTGCAGAATGTAGTGTTACAGTTGTAGCAACGGTGTAGAGAAAGATCAACTTAATATCCCATTCAATATCTGATGGCAGCAGGGAAAAAGCTGTTCTTGAGTCAGTTGGTACATGATCTGACTTTTTGTATCTTTTTCCTGACAGAAGAAGATGGAAGAGAGTATGTCCAGGTACGTGGGGGCCTTGATTATGCTGGCTGCTTTTCTGAGGCAGTGGGAAATGTAGATGGAGTCAGTAGAACAAAATCTGACAGAGTCACTATATTCATCAAAACCTAAATGAACGTATGTCTGTGGAAAAGATTCAAACGTGTGTGTGACTGGAAATTGGGAAAAGCAATGTCATGGAGGGATTTGAAAAGAAAGATGAGAATTTTGAACTGAGTTGCTGCTCAAACAGGAGCCTGTGTAAGTCAGTGAGTCATTGAGATATTGCAGAGATTTGGATAAACTCAAGTTTATCACAGGTTGAATGGAGGCTGGTCAGGATGTGAAAAATTGTCAAGTCTAGAGGTTATAAATGAATGAACGAGAGTTTCAGGACATGTATTTGGACCAAGTCGAGTGATGGGAATTAGATTTAAGGTGGCACAGTGGTTAGCGCTGTTGCCTCACAGCTCTAGGGACCTGGGTTCAGTTCCCGACTTGGGTGACTGTCTGTGTGGAATTTGCAAGTTCTCCCTGTGTCTGCATGGGTTTCCCCCGGGTGCTCCGGTTTCCTCCCACAGTCCAGAGGTGTGGATTAGGTTGATTTTCCATGCTAAATTGCCCTTTAGTGTCCTGGGGTGCGTAGGTTAGAGGGATCAGTGGGGTAAATATGTGGGGTTACGGGGATGGGCTGAGGTGGGATTGTTGTCAGTGCAGACTTGATGGGTGGAATGGCCTCCTTCGGCACTGTAGGGTTTCTATGAGATAGAAACTCATTCTTGGAGGTGGCAGAGATAAATGGTCAGAAACTCAGCTGGCAGCTCTGAAGAAGAGTTATAGGGACTCAGAACATTAACTCTGTTTCTTTCTCCACAGATGCTGCCAGACCTGCTGAGTTTATGCAGCATCTTCTGTTTTTATTTTAATTTTTGCTTTTATTTTAGTGAAATAATTTTCGATTGTTGCAAAGAGTCTGGTTCAGCCTCAGACTGTTGTCAGGGAGAGGGATGGAGTCAGTGGGTATGGAGTAGAGTTTGTAGTCGGGTCTTCATCTTCCCAATATTTAAATAGAGGAAATTTTTGTTAATCCAGTGCTGGATGTCAGACAAGTCAGGATGGTGTGTGACCTGAATGGGAACTTGGAGTTGATGCTGTCCACATACACTTGCCAACCTGACTCTTTGAGGTGCCAGAGGCTGAGAGTCGGGGAAATTCTCTCAAAGTTCTGGCAGAGGTTTAGATATATACAATCCATCACCTTCACTCATTCTGCTCCCAGCTCTCTGTCTCTCTTCTCTCGAGATCCAGACTATGTGAAAGGTTCACTTCCCTGAAGGATATTAGTGAATCAGTTGGTTTTTTTATAACAATTTAGCAGCTTTCATGGTCATATTTTCCTCGTGCCGGCCCCACAAATTACCAGATTCATTCAACTCAATTTCACAATCTGCCTTTGTGTTTTTGTGGGTTCTCTCTCACTCCCTTTTTTCTGTTTTGAATCAATTTCACAGAGTATTGGAAAGTTTCGCAGGCAGGAAAGTCAAACCAATCACCACATCACAATCTGCCAGAGTCACTCGATTCATCAGGACTTGAATATCATCGGCCTTTGAAAATGGAAGCAAAAAGAACCGTTCACGCCAGGGAGAAACCATGGAAATGTGGGAGGGGATTCAGATCCCCATCTGAGCTGGAAACTCATCGACGCAGACACACCGGGGAGAGACCATTCACCTGCTCCAATTGTGGGAAGCGATTCATTCAATTAATTTGCCTTCAGAGACACCAGCGACTTCACACTGGGGAGAGGCCGTTCACCTGTTCTGTGTGTGGGAAAGGATTCACTCTCTCATCCCACCTGCTGAAACACCAGCAGGTTCACGAAGACAAGAGAGAGTTTAAATGCTCCGACTGTGAGAAGAGCTTTAAAAACCCACACGCACTGAGGGAGCACCAGCGCATTCACACTGGGTATGCACCGTTCAGCTGCTCACTGTGTGGGAAGAGGTTCAGGACATCTCCCCACCTTCAGACACACCAACCAGTTCACACTGACAAGAGACCTTTCAAATGTCCAGAGTGTGAGAAGTATTTCAAAGGTTCTGGGGATCTGCAGTACCATCAACGTGTTCACACTGATGAGAAACCATTCAGGTGCTCTCACTGTGGGACTGGGTTCAAGCAAGCATCTCATCTCACTGCACACCAGCGCACTCACACTGGGGAGAAGCCATTCATCTGCTGCAAGTGTGGGAAGGGATTCGCTCAGTCCTCCAACCTGCTGACACACCAACAAATTCACACTGAGGTGAGGCCGTTCACCTGTTCTGAGTGTGAAAAGGGATTTGCACGATCATCCCATCTGCTGACACACCAGCGCATTCACACTGGGGAGAGGCCGTTCACCTGCTCCGAGTGCGGGAAGAGATTTACCAAATCATCTGCGCTGCTGACACACCAGCGAGTTCACACTGGGGAGAAACCTTTCACTTGCTCCATGTGTCGGAAGGGATTTAATCGATCATCCAACTTGGTGAAACACCAGAGAGTTCACAATTGACTGCACTGCTCTGATTCTGCTGTTAATCAGATTCAGGACTGAACCTTGTTCATCATGACACTGGGGAAGTGTTGATGATGTTACTGCTAAGTACAGTAACTGGGCTGGAGCTGACAGAACTTGCATTCATATAGCACCTTTCACAACCTCAGGACATCTCTGTGCGCAGTCAACCTCCACAAACAGCAATGTGACAATGAGCAGTGATCTGTTTGCAGTGAGATTGGGAGAGGGGTAATATTGATCTCACCAGGGTGAGCTCCCTGCCCTCCTTCCAAATAGAAGCCATGTGATCTTTCATCTCCGCCTGACAGAGCAGATGGGGCCCTTGGTTTAACATCCTCATATTAGTGAAGTGAAGAACCTTAATTCTGAGACAATTGAAGAATAAGCAATTAAACAATAGTTGTACTTGTCAGGCTGGTAATATAACCTGGAACACAAAGGTTGTAATTTTTTATTATTATAAATAATATGATTTTAAGTACACTGGTCGTAAATCATGAGAACTGTCAAATTATGTTTTCCAGTCAATCTAGAAAGATAAGGTCGAGCTCACAAAACATTTATGACTTTGACAAGTTATTTTAAGTTGGGGAATGAATGGGACCTTACTCGAGCTGTCTCATTTATTGTACTAAGACATCAGGAGATGCTAGTAGGTGTCAGGGGCCAATCAGACAGTTAAGTTACTCAAATATAGTTCAACACTGAGGCTAATTTGAGCAAATGAGAGTTGAAGGGGTAAAAATAAAGGTTTTGAGTCGCCACTCTGTTAACATGTTATCCACCTTGTCTGATTATCATTTTACGTCTTTGGCCTGATCAACCGAGGAAAGTTTTGAGAAGTCTGTTTCATTGTAAAGGATAAGCTTTCTCCTTTCTGCCAATTACTGTTCATTCGAACTTTGTTTTTTATCTTTCTAACTTTTTAACCTTTTAATGGTTAATAAATCTTCTGATTTTACCAATTAAAATGTTCATTCTGGCGAGATAGATAAATCTTAATTGAAAATTGGAGATTTATTGCAAACAACCTCTACCCGATAAATCAACTTCAAAGTGCAAATGCTCCCCTGGATTTGGTGTCTCGGTGTAAGTGGTCCCTGGATTTTGTGTTTCTGTGTAAATGGTCCTTGGACTTGGTGTCTCAGTACAAGTGGGCCCCGCACTGCTTTCAGTCCAACTGTCTATATTCCATCTTTCATTGATTCAATGTAATGGAAACTGGGAGTTGGAACCTGTCAGCATTTGAAAGATATTCACAAATAATTGGAGGATTTCTTACATTTTGGGATCTTTCTCTGTTCTGTCCTCTCGAGGTGTTAGATAACAGACTTCACCCTGTGAATATCCAGCTGGAGTATTGGGCCCAATGTGTTTCCTTGTTTATATTGTTGACTCTAAATATTGAATCTTGTGGTTTCAGACGTCAGATAATCAAACTCCCAACAACAGATTGTCTTTTACTGACTTTATTAACAGCACTGCAATAATAGACAGAATATAGTTACTTGTTCTGGAGAACAGAGATAATATCATAGATTCAGAGCTCTCTATCCTGAGCAAGCCATTCAGTTGTGACAAATTGCTACAGAAAAGTCAATGAAAAAACTACACAGATCAGCCCACATTGACCGAGGTTCCAGAAATGACAACAGCACACTGTTCCCAAGACAATCCTGCAAAGATTTCCTGGCTAACAGCTGGGGGCTTGTGCCAAATTTAGCAGAGATTTTCTGTAAGACCTGGATTCACCTCAACTTAAATATAAGACTTAACGTCAATTATAATTGTTGGACTCAGTTGGGAGATCTGATTTAAAAGGGACTTTCATTTTTAACTAGCTACAGGACCAAACTTAGTACAAATATTGTTCCAAGCTTTACAGAATTTACTAAGTTAATCACATAAGTACAAAATGCAAAACTTAACAAAGGCAGTGGAAGCAGTCAGTTCACTTTGTAACGCTGGCGCACAACTTCCAGCCGACTGCAGCACTGTCTCTTGTCCTGTTGATTGTTGTCTATCTTCTTCCTGCTCAGCTTCTCTGAGCTGTGAACTTGGCAGCTGAAAGCTGATGGTTATTAACCCTTTCTAGACACAGCCCCTGTGCACGATCAATGGTGTTCCTGAACTCTGGTTCACCATGATCAGTCCCTGATTGATGTCGGTGGTGTGTAATCAGTTTCTGATTGGTTTCTTCATGGTGATGGTCATCTACTGACCATTTCCTGCAATCTCCCGACTGGCCCTCTAATGTATCAGTTACTTTCGGAGTCTGCCCCACGTTATAACCTTTCCTGTCATTTCATTAAATTTTATGGCTTTGTACTGAGATAATGGGGGACGTGAAGATATCTTCTTTGTCACTTATTTGAAATAAGTAAATTTATGGTGTCAAATCCCAATGGTTAACATTTGGACCAAAATGTCTAATTGATGTGTAGGAATCCTGTAGAGTTCTCATTGGGGCAGGTGACTCTCAGTATATTTTGGTTAAAGAAAGTGCTTGCTGGTTTTTGTAGTGGTTGCCAGAGCTTGGAACACAGTTAATTAAAAGGACACAAAGTGACACACAGCCTTAAACTAATACAGAAATTACAAAGTTACTTCAGATCTGAAATCCAAAGAATGTGGGCATCAAATCAGTGTGTAAAAGGTGAGATAGCAAGAAACACATAAATACAGCATGATACATTCAATTGATAAATGTTCAACACTAATGAGTCAGAATAACTACTGCGCTACGAAAATTAAACTGAAACCTTTAATTTTTCAAACCAATGATGGTTATATAGTGTGAAGGAAAGTGATTGCTTCTTTTAAGATATTACAAGTTAAAAGTTTAAACTAATTTACGACAGTGCTGAAGGTTTGAAACTTCACAGCTGGTTTCTTCACACAATATGGCCTCTAATTCAAGTATAACTGTTGTTATCAATGGCTGAGGAGTTAACAGTTCCAGACCTCAGCTCATCCAGAGTTGATGGGATCCACAGGACTCTGTAATTAAAGTATAAAAGTGTAGCTTTACACCGGCCTCGGGTCATGTGATGTATTTCACTTGTCAAATAAGGATGCAGTTACAGACAAAGCCAGTTACATGATACGAATATATTATAATTAAGCAGAATATCGTATCAGGTTAATTGATTAATAAACTTCAATTACTTGATCATTACACATAACTAAGCTACAAACTATTAACATGACCGTTCCTACAGTCAAACAGTCCAGTCAAGCAACAGGCTGACACAGTCATACTTTGAATCATACCTTACTGCCAATGTCTCACAGGAACAAGGAGCAGGATTTGGCTATTTGGTCCCTCGAGTCTGCTCCACCATTTAATCAGATCAGGGCTGATCTGATAGTAACCTTAAATCTGCATCCTGCCGACCCCCAATAATCTATCACCCACTTGCTTGCCAAGAATCTATCTACATCTGCCTTAAAAATATTCAAAGACTGTGCTTCCACCGTCTTTTCAGAAGAGTGTTCCAGAGGTTCACGACCCTCTGAAAGAAAATATTTCACCTCATCTCTGTTTTCAATGGGTGAACCCTTATTTTTAAACAGGGACCTCTCGCTCTAGATTCTCACACAAGAGGAAACATCCTTTCCACATCAACCTGTCAAGACCCTTCTTGTTTCTTCTATGTTTCGATCAAATTTATCTTAAATTTATCTTTAAACTCCAGCAGACACAAACCTAGCCTGTCCAAGCTTTACCCATAATCCACACATTTCTGGCATTAGTCTGGTCAATTGACTGCTTCCAATGTATTTACATCCTTGCTTAAACAAGATGACCAATACTGTACACCGTACTCCAGATGTGGTCTCACTGGCGCTCTGGATAACTGAAGCATAATCTCCATATTTATGTAATCAATTCCCCTCACAAATGATAGCTTTCCTAATTACTTGCTTTTCCTGCTTACGAGTTTTTTGTGATTCATGCAAAGAACAAAGAACAGCACAGGAACACTCCCTTCGGCCAACGCTGATCACATTGTCCTATCGAGACCAACCACTTATATCCCTCTATTCCCCGTCTGTTCATGTGTCTATCAAGATAAATCTTAAATGTCACTAACGTATCTGCCTCAACCACCTCACTTGGCAGCGCATTCCAGGCCCCCACCACCCTCTGTGTAAAAACCTTCCCCGCACATCTCCACTGAACCTTTCCCCCTTATCTTGAACTTGTGCCGCCTTGTAATTGTCATTTCTGCCCTGGGAAAAAGCTCCCAAGTGTTCACCCTATCCATGCCCCTCATAATTTTATAAACATCTATCAGGTCGCACCTCAGCCTCCGTCTTTCCAGGGAGAACAATCCCAGTTTATTCAATCTCTAGAACACCCAGATCCCTCTGCATCTCAGAGCTCTGCAATCTCTCACCATTTAGATAATCTGCTTCCCTTTTATTCTTCCTGCCAAAATGTACTGTCCTACCAGCAGTTCAGACCTGAGTAGGGGGAGCAGCACAGAGGTGTACAGTGCAAGTGAGTCATCCTGGGAGTCCTCAACTTGAAATTCTTTTTTATTCATTCGTGGGAAATGGTTATTGCTGGATGGCCAGCATTTATGGCCCAGTCCTTGTTGCCCTTGAACTGAGTGACTTGCGAGGCCATTTCAGAGGGAGTCACATGTAGGCCAGGCCGGGTAAGGATAGCAGATTTCCTTCACTAAAGGGCATTAGTGAACCTGATGGGTTTTTTACGATAATCAACAATGGTTTTATGGTCATCAATAAATTCTTAATTCCAGATTTTTTTATTGAATTCAAATTCCACCAACTGATGTGGCAGGATTCGAAGCCCGGTCCCCAAATCATTAGCTGAGTTTCTGGATTAATAGTTCAGCAATAATACCACCAGTCATCACCTTCCCTAGTTCAAGATGGAGTGTAGGAGAACAAGTCAGGAGCAGCACTGGGCACCCTAAAACTGAGATTCCAACCTGGTGACTCTGTAACATGGGACTATAAGCATGCTAAACAGCAGAAGCAGCATGTTCCAGGCAGGGCCAAGCGATCCCACAAACAACGGATCAGATCAAAGCTGCAGTCCCCCCACATCCAGTCGTGAATGGTGGTGGACAAGAGAAAGCTCCACAAACATCACCATCCTCAATGACTGGGGAAAGAAGTGGATCAGTGCAAACAACTGTGATTTGTGTTTGGTGATCGCGGATGTGTTACTGATGCCTTCCATGGATTCCAAGGCCAGGAAAAGCACTCTGGAAGGTGTGGGGAGCTGGGACTTGTCCAGGAGAGTAACAAGGTATGAAAACTGAAATAATCCAGAGTTAGAAAGGAGAAAAGGCCACAAAAATGCAGCAATTAGTAACAAGACATTGATTAATCTTTTCTTGTCCTGGAGAAATGAAGGTCCCAGCTTTGTGTCTTAAACAATATTAGTTAATTTGACATTTATCCGGAGTAATAAACTCCAGCCCAGTTATAGCAATCACAAACATCAGCGAAAACACACCCCAACTGTCAGAATGAACATTGTTCAGTCCTGGATGTGATTAACAGCAGCAATAACAGCAGAATCCAATTCCTCCAGACACTTGTCAATTTGCTGGTGTGTTAGAAGGTGGGTTGACTGAGTGAATCCCATCTCACACTCAGAGAAGGTGAACGGTCTCTCTCCATTGTGAGTGTGTTGATGTCTCAGCAGGTGGGATGAGTGAGAAAATCCCATTCTGCACTCAGAGCAAGTGAACGGTTTCTCCCCGGTGTGAATGTGCTGGTGTGTTCGCATGTTGGATGAGCAAGTGAATCCCTCTCCACAGTCAGAGCAGGTGAACGGTCTCTCCCCAGTGTGAACTTGCTGGTGTTTCAGCAGAATACTTGAGGTCTTAAAGCTCTTCTCACATTCAGAACATCTGAAAGGTTTCTTATCCGAGTGAACAAGTTGGTGTGATCTGAGGCTGGTTAAATAAATGAATCCTTTTCCACACAAGGAGCAGGTGAATGACCTCTCTCCAGTGTGAACTCGCTGGTGTTTCTGGAGGCTGGATAACAGAGTGAATCCCTTCCCACACACTGTACATCTGAATGGCCTCTCCTCATTGTGAACTCGCTGGTGTATCAGCAGATCACTTGTGGTTTTATAACTCTTCTCACATTCAGTACATTTGAAAGGTCTGTTATCAGTGTGAACCAGTCAGTGTGTAGCGAGGTGGGATGATCGTGTGAATCCCTTCCCACACACACAGCAGATGAATGGCCTCTCCCCAGTGTGAGTGCGTTCGTGTTCAATGAGGTTCTGTGATCGTTTAAACAGCTTCCCACAATGAGAGCAACTGAACTGTCTCGCAATGTGAACAATCTGGTGCTTGACCAGGTCCTCAGAGCTTTTAGAGTTGTTATCACTGTCAGAGTGGCTAAAAAGCCTCTCTTCAATGTGAACTTGCTGGTGGGTCAGCAGGTGGGATGACTGAATGAATCCCTTCCCGCATACGGAGCAGGTGAATGGTCTCTCCCCAGTGTGACTGCGGCGATGTATTTCCAGCAGCGATGGGTAACTGAATCCCTTCCCACAGTCCCCACATTTCCATGGTTTCTCCATAGTGTAGGTGTCCTTGTGTCTCTCTAGGTTAAACAATCTGTTCAAGCCTTGTCCACACAAAGAACTTGTGTATTATTTCTCAGTAAGGGAATCAAGGGTCATGGGGATAAGGCTGGAAAGTGGAGTTCAGGATTATATCAGATCAGTGAATAGTGGAGCAGACTCAATGGGCCCAATGGCCTAATTCTGCTCCAAGATCTTCTCATCCTTTGGCTCTCTGCTGTGAATAATGACACTTTTTAAAAATCAGGCTGTGTAACTGGTTAAAGCTCTTTCCACAGTCAGTTCACTGGAACACTCTCACTCGGGTGTGTGTGTGTCTCGGTGCTTTTCCAGTCACACTGATGTTTGAAATCTTTCCTCACCGCCAAAACAGAAAAACATTTCTCCTTCCACATTTAAAGGTCAATGATATTCAGGTTCTGATGAATTGAGTGACTCTATCAGCTCTTGATGTGATGTTTGGTTTCAGTTTCCCATCTGCAATTCATCGCCCTCGTGGACCTTGTAAAAGACATTGGCAGAGTCAGTATCATTGTCAGCACAGGATAAAAAGTCATAACAGACAATTCTCATTTCCATGGAATATTCTTTTCTCTCTTGTTTCCGCAATCTTGTGGTCCAATCAAACTTCCATCTCAACTAAACCAGAACTTTGTTTCCAGTGTCTATGAGACACTCTGTACCCTGAGTTGTGGAAGGTATCGAGTGTTGCAGTCGACACTGCACGCTTCTTCTCCAGGACCACACGAGCATGGACAAGACCGTGGGAGAGAGGCCAACAACCTAGTTACCCCATGCTGATCTACAAATCACTGTTTTAACCAGCCCCAAGAGAGCAGGTCCAGGAAAAGGTCCTCTGACCTCCCAAGCCTCCTCCACATGGGAAGCCAATGATTAGGAGCATGGGGCAGAATAGAAGTGTAACTAAAAGTGGAGAAGCAGCTCCTTCAGGGACTGCAACCTCTCACACTGAATATGTACATGGTTCATGGACTCCTGCAAACATCAGCTGCAGGCTGGGAGCGGGTGAAACTGTTTAGACACCTGTTGCCCAGTTTGCTGGGAGGCACAGTGACACAGTGGTTAGACCTGGCTTCAGTTCCCGGATTGGGTCACTGTCTGTGTAGAGTTTGCAGATTATCCCTGTGTCTGTGTGGCTTTCCTTCAGGTGCTCAGGTTTCCTCCCACAGTCCGAAAGATGTGCTGGTTAGGTGCACTGGCCATGCTAAATTCTCTCTCAGTGGACCCGAACAGGCGCCGGAGTGTGGCGACGAGGGGATTTTCACAGTAACTTCATTGTCGTGTCAATATAAACCTACTTCTGACACGAATTGATCTTTCTCTACAGATGCATTATCCTGTCAATGTAAACCTACTTCTGACACGAAAGATCAATGTTAACTCTAACTTCTTGATTTCTCGAGGAATTAAGGGCTATGGGGAGAGAGCGGGTAAATGGAGTTGAAATCAACCATGATTGAATGGTGGAGTGGACTCGATGGGCCGAATGGCCTTACTTCCGCTCCTATGTCTTATGGTCTTATGCTGGAAACTAGGACCCGGTGGGAACTGTAAAATCTCAGCCCCGCCCTTACTATTGCGCAACGAAGACCCTGGCGCATGCGCCTCTCGCTGATCCAAGATAGCGGCCGTTAACCTGGACTTGGGCCTCCGGGCGGAAAAAGATCCGGAGCTGCAAACACGGAAGCACAGAGTCTCAATCGGGGTTTGAGGCGTCCACCAGGTGTTTAGAAACTCTCCCTATCCAGAGCCGGCTCCATCGCTCCCTCAGAGTTTCCGCTGCCTTCCCCGTGGCAAAGAGACAAAAAGAGAGACTCACCCCATCGCCATAACTGACGGTGCGCATGCGCCAGATCTGGTAATTCTGCGCCTGCGTGGTGCCTTCCTCAGGTGTCAATAGGGGACATTCACCACCGCGGCGAATGCTGGGTAAACCCTCCGTCATTGAAAGTCGTTATTGTTGACTGGTGATCTTTTTGCTGTGATGTGGAGATTGGGAGGAGGGTCGGAAAAGCTGTGCACAGATCCTTCATTCATCAGAAAGAACAGAAGTGGGAACTGGTGGATAATTTTGATTTATTATTGTCACATGTTATGGTTTACAGTGAAAATTATTATTTCTTGTGAACTGTACAGACAAAGCATTCCATTCATAGAGCAGATAGGAGAGAAGGAAAGAAAAGGGTGCAGAATGCAGTGTTACAGTCATATCTAGGGTGTAGCAAAAGATCAACTTAATATAAGGCAGCTCCATTCAAAATTCTGATGGCAGTAGGGATTAAGCTGTTTTTGAGTCAGTTGGTACCTGATCTCAGACTTTTGTATCCTTTTTCCCAATGGAAGAAGGTGGAAGAGAGTATGTCTGGAAACATAGAAACCCTACAGTGCAGAAGGAGGCCATTCGGCCCATCGAGTCTGCACCGACCACAATCCCACCCAGGCCCTACCCCCACATATTTTACCCGCTAATCCCTCTAACCTACGCATCCCAGGACTCTAAGGGACAATTTCTAACCTGGCCAATCAACCTAACCCGCACATTTGGAGTGTGTGGGGTTCTTATTTGATTTGATTTATTATTGTCACATATATTAGTGCACAGTGAAAAACATTATTCCTTGTGCACCATACAGACAAAGCATACTGTACATAGGGAAGGAAAGGAGAGAGTGCAGAATGTAGTATTACAGTCACAGTTGGGCTGTAGAGGAAGATCAAATTAATAAGAAGTAGGTCTATTCAAAAGTCTGATGGCAGCAGGGAAGAAGGTGTTCTTGAATCGGTTGGTACATGATCTCAGACTTTTGTACCTTTTTCTTGGCAGAAGAAGGTTGAAGAGAGTATGTCCGGGGTGTGTGACATTCTCGATTATGTTGGCTGCTTTTCCGAGGCAGCGGGAAGTGTAGATGGAGACAATGGATGGGAGGCTAGTTTGTGTAATGGACTGGGCAAATTCCCCAAAGTTTTCCACAAACAACAACAAAATCCAACCACTTCAGTCAAATATAAACTCAGAAGCTGGTGTGACTGAGTGAAGTATTTATTTGAGTAACTGTCAGGATTGTTTTCTCATGGATATTCCAAGTCATTTTTAAAATTGTTCAATTGATTCTAGTCGTTGGCTAGACTAGCATTTATTGCCCATCCTTAATTGCCCTTGAAAAGGTGGTGGTGAGCTGCCTTCTTGAATCGCTGCAGTCTATGTGGTGTAGGTACATCCACAGTGTTATTAGGGAGGGAATTCCAGGATTTTGATCCAATGACAGTGAAGGAACAGTGACATATTTCCAAGTCAAGATGCTGAGTGGTTTGGAAGGGGACTTCCAGGTGATGGCTTTCCCATCTGTCCACTGTCCTTGTCCTCCTGGATTGCAGCGGTCATTGGTTTTGTTTCCTTGTTTTCCTTTCATCTGTGGAATTTGCTACCCCAAAGTGCGGTGGATGCTGGGCAGTGAGTAATTTAAGGAGGAGTTGGACAGATTTTTAATTGGTTATGGGTTGAAAGGTTATGG
Organism: Mustelus asterias; assembly: GCF_964213995.1. Taxonomy (NCBI): domain Eukaryota; kingdom Metazoa; phylum Chordata; class Chondrichthyes; order Carcharhiniformes; family Triakidae; genus Mustelus; species Mustelus asterias. Next base: position 65,755 of record NW_027590645.1, read on the forward strand.
GAGAAGGCAGGAAAATGGGGATGAGAAGCATATCAGCCATGATTGAATGGCGGAGCGGACTCAAGGGGCCGAATGGCCTAATTCTGCTCCTATATCTTGTGAACGTATGAACTTGCAGGTTTCATACAGATTTGCAAATAAACAAAAAATTCTTTGGAAGTGGACATTACTGACAAGACCCAGGTATCTGTAATGAATTACTATAATTACTGTAATGAATTTTATTACTATAAAATGTCACACTATTTGTAACTCCCACAGTTGCGTGGACCTGCAGAGTTTCACTGGCTGTCTTGTCTGGAGACAATACACATCTTTTTAGCCTGTCTTGATGCTCTCTCCACTCACATTGTTTCGTCTCTTAAAGACTTGATTAGTTGTAAGTATTTGCATTCCAACCATTATTCATGTAAATTGAGTCTGTGTCTTTATAAGCTCTGTTTGTGAACAGAATTCCCACTCACCTGAAGAAGGGGCTAAGAGCTCCGAAAGCTTGTGTGGCTTTTGCTACCAAATAAACCTGTTGGACTTTAACCTGGTGTTGTTAAACTTCTTACTGTGTTTACCCCAGTCCAACGCCGGCATCTCCACATCATGAATTACTATCACAGACTATTACTATCATATGTTACCAATCACCAATTGTCCTTTGTGATGGTGATAGTTGGCCTTCTTCTTGAACCTCTGCAGTCCGTAGGTGCTCCCACAATGCAAGAGTATTAGAATTTTAACCCAGTCACGTTGAAGGGACAGTGATATTTGTCCAAGTCAGGGAGTTGTGTGGTTTTCCCATGTCGCAGCTGCTCTGGTACTTCCAGTTGGGGAAGATTGTGGGTTTAGGAGATTCTGCCAAAATCCTGGTTGAGTTGCTGATGTATAACGTCTCTCTCCGTCACCCTCCTCCCGACCTCTCCCTCTTCACGCATAAAGGCTGGATTCTTGTTGTTGGCTCTGAAGAGGTGGAGGGTTCCTTTCCCTCAGTGCATTGGTGAACAGTTTGAGGCTTTGTCACAATCCAGCAGCTTTCATATCCACTATTTCCTAGTCCCAATCCCACAATTTACAGATTAGTTCAACTCAGTTTCACATTTTGTCTTTGTGTTTTAATGGCTTGTCTCTCATGTTTCCCTCTTTCTGTTTTCAATTTATTTTTCAGGGGATTAGAAGGTGAGGAATTACAGAAAACTGTAAATCAAGGATCACATCAAGATCAGACAGAGCTTTGATTCATCAGGATCTGAACATCATCGGCCTTTGAACATGGAAGGAAAAAGCACCGTTCACAGAGAGGAGAAACCGTACACGTGTTCTGAGTGTGGACAAGGCTTCAATCGATCATCTGGCCTGTCGAGACACAAGCGCAGTCACACCAGGGAGAGACCGTATAAATGTGGAGACTGTGGGAAAGGATTCAATTATCCAGTTGACCTGAAAAATCACCAACGCACTCACACTGGAGAGAGACCTTTTACCTGCTCTGTGTGTGGGAAGGGATTCACTCAGACAGCTGGCCTGTTGATTCACCAGTGCATTCACAGCAGGGAGAGGCAGTTCACCTGCTCCGAATGTGGAAAAGGATTTACTCAGTCATCGGCCCTGCTGATACAGCGACCAATTCACACAGGGGAGAGGCCTTTCACCTGCTCCGTGTGTGGGAAAGGATTCACAGATTTCTCTGCCCTGCAGAGACACCAGCGAGTTCACACCGACAGGAGAGAGAGAGTTTAAATGCACTGAGTGTGGAAAGAGTTTTAAAACTCCACGCACACTGCGGGAGCACCAGTACATTCACACCGGTTCCACACCGTTCAGCTGCTTCCACTGCCAGAGGGGTTCAGGACATCATTTCACCTTGTGGCACATGAGCGCATTCCCGCTGGAGAGAGACCATTCACCTGCTCTGAATGTGGGAAGGGATTTAACCGATCATCCAACATGCAGAAACACCAACGAGTTCACAGTGAAGAGAGACCGTTTAAATGTCCAGACTGCGGGAAGGGCTATAAAAGTTCTGAGGAACTGCGTCACCATCAACGTATTCACTCTGACGAGAGACCATTCATGTGTTCTCACTGCGGGACTGGCTTCAGGCGATCAGGCGACCTCACTGTACACCAGCGAATTCACACTGGGGAGAGGCCGTTCACCTGCCCTGTGTGCGGGAAGAGATTCACTTGTTTATCTTCTCTCACTTCACACCAACTTGTTCACACAAATGAGAGACCGTTCAGATGTTCTGACTGTGAGAAGAGCTTTAAAAGCAGAAAACTTCTGCTTGCACACCAGCGAAATCACTCTGAGGAGAGATCGTTCACTTGCACTGAGTGTGGAAAAGGATTCACCCGGTCATCCACTCTGCTGAGTCACCAACAAGTTCACAGTGAGGAGAAGCTGTTCACTTGTTCAAACTGTGGAAAGAGATTCACCCAGTCATACAACCTGGTGAGACACCAGCGAATTCACCAGTGATCACAGGGGTGTGATTCTGCTGTTATTGCTGCTGTTAATTGCATCCCAGACTGAATTATGTTTATACTGATAGTTGGAGTTTTTCTGATGTAAATCAACCCTGTTGGACTCGTAGAATGCCCCACAGCACCTCTCATTCATGTGTCAATAAATCTTCACGCCTGCAGACCTTGTTTTAAATTTAAATCACTCAGAAACTGTATTGAACTAAAGATGAATAATAAACAGATCACAGTCCAATCCACCCCTGTGTGAATGTGCTGATGTATCAGCAGGCCGATGACTAAAGTCTGTTTTGTAACTTCAGGATAAGGATTTGAAAGCTCTCAATGTTGGTCCTCTCATCTGTAGGCTGGAGCTATTTGATAGGCAGGATGTTAATAGCTGTAAACTTGTCAGATGTCGAAAGAATTACTATTGGAGTAAACTCACCCATTTATAACCTCAGACTCTGGTCCCTATTGTAATGAACAAGTAACACAGTGGAATAGCGGGATAAATATGTGGGGCTACGGGGATAGGGCCTGGGTAAGATGCTCTGTTGGAGAGTCGGTGCAGACTCGATGGGCCCTATACCCTTGTGCATTTGCCCTGCTAACCCCCCTAACCTACACATCTTTGGACGCTAACGGATAATTTAACATGGCCAATCCACCTGACCTGCACATCTTTGGAATGTAGGAGGAAACGGAAGCACCCAGAGGAAACTCAGACACAGGGAGAACGTACACAGAAACCCACTGCTGTCAGGCAGCAGTGCTAACCACTGTTCCACCGTGCAGCCCTTCATCTGCTGCTGAATCCCACATCCACACATTACTGCCAGACTGGACAATTTCAACACATTCCTGACTGGTCTCCCGCATTCTGTAATTTTGAGATAATCCAAAATGTCCCCATGTCTTGCAGACGCTTCCTCCATCTTCACAACCCCCTCTTCTAATTCTGGACCTCTGTGCAACCCCTTTGCAATTCCTGCAGCATTGCTGGCCGTGCGGACTAATGTATGGTTCAATCCCCATTCCAGCTGAGGTCGGTGTCGGAGCTGTCTCCTCACCCTGCCCAAGAGTGGATGGTAACGGCAGCCTGCTACTGACACAAACTGCCAGGAAAACAGCTCTGGATGACACATCAGCAGACATTTGGGGTTCCAAATGCTGGAAAAATGTTAACCTGTGTGAAATTGAGGTGTATTCCAGACTAATTTAAATATAGGATCAGTGTCATTGCTTATTTCATCACTGCTATAAACAGCGGAATTCTCACTTTGTAAACCTCAGCTTGAAGGAATAAAGTGAATAAATTGGGATATTAACTTTTACCATTATCCATCTGAAGCCAAAGGACTCCCTTTTCCCCGCCCTGATGTGACACTGGATCTTCTTAGGTTTGAAGAAGAAACTTAACCTCAGAGCACTGGGCGGTACAGTGGCACAGTGGTTAGCACTGCTGCCTCACAGCACCAGGGATTTGGATTTGATTCCCAGCTTGGGTCATAGAACATAGAACAGTACAGCACAGAACAGGCCCTTCGGCCCACGATGTTGTGCCGACTTTCATCTGAAACCAAGATCAAGCTATCCCACTCCCTACCATCCTGGTGTGCTCCATGTGCCTATCCAATAACCGTTTAAATGTTCCTAAAGAGTCTGACTCCACTATCACTGCAGGCAGTCCATTCCACACCCCAACCACTCTCTGCGTGAAGAACCTACCTCTGATATCCTTCCTATATCTCCCACCATGAACCCTATAGTTATGCCCCCTTGTAATAGCTCCATCCACCCGAGGAAATAGTCTTTGAACGTTCACTCGATCTATCCCCTTCATCATTTTATAAACCTCTATTAAGTCTCCCCTCAATCTCCTCCGCTCCAGAGAGAACAGCCCCAGCTCCCTCAACCTTTCCTCATAAGACCGACACTCCAAACCAGGCAGCATCCTGGTAAATCTCCTCTGCACTCTCTCCAGCGCTTCCACATCCTTCTTATAGTAAGGTGACCAGAACTGCACGCAATATTCCAAATGCGGTCTCACCAAGGTCCTGTACAGTTGCAGCATAACCCCACGGCTCTTAAACTCCAACCCCCTGTTAATAAAAGCTAACACACTAAAGGCCTTCTTCACAGCTCTATCCACTTGAGTGGCAACCTTTAGAGATCTGTGGATATGGACCCCAAGATCTCTCTGTTCCTCCACAGTCTTCAGAACCCTACCTTTGACCCTGTAATCCACATTTAAATTTGTCCGACCAAAATGAATCACCTCACATTTATCAGGGTTAAACTCCATTTGCCATTTTTCAGCCCAGCTTTGCATCCTATCTATGTCTCTTTGCAGCCTACAACACCCCTCCACCTCATCCACTACTCCACCAATCTTGGTGTCATCAGCAAATTTACTGATCCACCCTTCAGCCCCCTCCTCTAAGTCATTAATAAAAATCACAAAGAGCAGAGGACCAAGCACCGATCCCTGCGGCACTCCGCTAGCAACCTGCCTCCAGTCCGAAAATTTTCCATCCACCACCACCCTCTGTCTTCGATCAGATAGCCAGTTACCTATCCAATCAGCCAACTTTCCCTCTATCCCACACCTCCTTACTTTCATCATAAGCCGACCATGGGGGACCTTATCAAACGTGTGGAGTTTGCACATTTTCCCCGTGTCTGTGGATTTCCTCCGGGTGCTCCGGTTTCCTCCCACAGTCCAAAAGATGTGCTGGTTAGGTACATTGGCCAAGCTGAATTCTCCCTCAGTGTACCCGAACAGGTGCTGGAGTGTGGCGACTAGGGGAATTTCACAGTAACTTCATTACATTGTGAATGTAAACCTTCTTGTGACTCATAAATAAACTTTACTGTTGGCCTCAGTACCCGAGACCTGGCAGGATGGCAAGAATGGCCTGGGGCTCCAGTGAGGTGTACTGGAGGCACCGGAGTGGGCAAGTGGTGACATTGGGAGGAGCAGCAGCCGGGAGGCCTACAGCGACCTCTGGTGGACAGGAGGGGATGATGTGGAGATGCCAGCGTTGGACTGGGGTGAACACGGTAAGAAGTCTCACAGGTTAAAGTCCAACAGGTTTATTTGGTAGCAAATACCATAATTATGGTATTATATGGTATTTGCTACCAAATAAACCTGTTGGACTTTAACCTGGTGTTGTGAAACTTCTTACAGGAGGGGAAACAGCAGCAGTGCAGTCTGCGCAAAAGCTTCCCCAGTTCAGCTGATCAGAGAGACTGGGAACCTCTTCAAATGTAAACTTCAGCTTCTCACATTCACCCCCATTCATCCCTCTCTCCCTCCATCCATCTCACTCTCCCTCCCTTCTCCATCCCTCCCTCTCACCATCCATCCCTTTCTCCCTCCTCCCATCCCTGTAAGTTTCAGGGCAATCCTCCATATTTTAAAAGGACTCAGGAGAAACCTGACAGTTTAAAAGTGATGTGGAGGTGCCGGCGTTGGACTGGGGTGAACACAGTAAGAAGTCTCACAACACCAGGTTAAAGTCCAACAGGTTTATTTGGTAGCAAATACCATAAGCTTTCGGAGCGCTGCTCCTTCGTCAGATGGAGTGGAAATGTGCTCTCAAACAGTGCACAGAGACACAAAATCAAGTTACAGAATACTAATTAGAATGCGAATCCCTACAACCAGCCAGGTCTGAAAGGTACAGACAATGTGGGTGGAGGGAGCATTAAACACAGGTTAAAGAGATGTGTATTGTCTCCAGACAGAACAGCTAGTGAGATTCTGCAAGTCCAGGGGGCAAGCTGTGGGGGTTACTGATAATGTGACATAAATCCAACATCCCGGTTTAGGCCGTCCTCATGTGTGCGGAACTTGGCTATCAGTTTCTGCTCAGCGACTCTGCGTTGTCGTGTGTCGTGAAGGCCGACTTGGAGAACGCTTACCTGAAGATCCAAGGCTGAATGCCCGTGACTGCTGAAGTGCTCCCCCACAGGAAGAGAACAGTCTTGCCTGATGATTGTCGAGCGGTGTTCATTCATCCGTTGTCGCAGCAGTTTAAAAGTGGCCAACTCTGGCTGCTGGCTGATAAAAACCCCCAGAAGGCTCGGCAGGACAAACATAACCTGTCGGTGGGCTGTGCGAAGAGAAAAAAAGGTGTGAGCCCCCTGAATATGCAAGTGGCCAAAAAGGCAGACACACCAGTGATCGAATCATCAGAAGGACAAAGGACAGTAAGCAGACCAGCAGGGAGTCCATGGCCACAGAAATCGGCCCATCCACAGAAGACATTGAAATAACGACCCACGGGGGGGTCAAGGCAGTTCCAGCCTTTTGTGTGTGGACTTGACTAAATTAAACTGAAACTGCCGGTGATTGAAAGCCCCATTGTCCTTGAAAATCACCTATTGGGACAGGGAAGGTGTTTTTGTTAAATTGAGCTCAGAGTCAAACAAGCAGAACCGAGCTCTCTTCCAGAATCGCAAGCAGGGACACAGACAAGCAGGACCAAGCTCTCTTCCAGAATCGCAAGCAGGGACACAGACAAGCAGAACCAAGCTCTCTTCCAGAATCGCAAGCAGTGACACAGACAAGCAGGACCAAGCTCTCTTCCAGAATCGCAAGCAGTGACACAGACAAGCAGGACCAAGCTCTCTTCCAGAATCGCAAGCAGTGACACAGACAAGCAGGACCAAGCTCTCTTCCAGAATCGCAAGCAGGGACACAGACAAGCAGGACCAAGCTCTCTTCCAGAATCGCAAGCAGTGACACAGACAAGCAGGACCAAGCTCTCTTCCAGAATCGCAAGCAGGGACACAGACAAGCAGAACCAAGCTCTCTTCCAGAATCGCAAGCAGGGACACAGACAAGCAGGACCAAGCTCTCTTCCAGAATCGCAAGCAGTGACACAGACAAGCAGGACCAAGCTCTCTTCCAGAATCGCAAGCAGGGACACAGACAAGCAGAACCAAGCTCTCTTCCAGAATCACAAGCAGGGACACAGACAAGCAGGACCAAGCTCTCTTCCAGAATCGCAAGCAGTGACACAGACAAGCAGGACCGAGCTCTCTTCCAGAATCGCAAGCAGGGACACAGACAAGCAGGACCAAGCTCTCTTCCAGAATCGCAAGCAGGGACACAGACAAGCAGAACCAAGCTCTCTTCCAGAATCGCAAGCAGTGACACAGACAAGCAGGACCAAGCTCTCTTCCAGAATCACAAGCTGAGAAGCAGACCAGCAGGACCAAGCTCTCTTCAGTTTCGACCCTGCACTAAGACATTTGAGCCGACCACAAAGGAACCCCTTTTAGAATTGTGAGTATCCCAGCCAACCTTGCGAAGCTCCTGAGGATAGGATAGAGGTTGAGGCAAGGGGAGGGGTGGTGTATTGTAATTTTAAAGTTCAGTAATACATTGTACCCATTAGCATTTCTCCCATAGTGTAGCATAAAGTATAAGTTTTATTCATGTGTGGTGGGGTATTGAAGAGGTTGATTTTATTGTTAAATAAATAACTGTAAGTTTTGAAACTCATTTGGAGTCCGTCTTGCCTCTTGTTCTCTCATCAGCGCACTCTGACGAGGTCACAGTTTCAATATCCCTTACCATAAATCCGGAGTCTAGAACCGAGGGTGATCTGAGCGATTTGAACCCACTCACTCAAGGGAGACTGCTGGTCAGGAGATAAAGAACAGAGTCTCTCTGTTCTCTCTCTTGGAGACCTACACGAGTGGAGTGGGTGCAGGGTGGCCGTTGTCCCACTGACAATGGAGAGAATCACGCAGGCCTTGGTGGTGGTTTTGGGATGGCTGTGTGATATAAGTATCAGGTTACTGGTCAGGTATAAACGGTGAGCCTGGTTCAGCGCTCTCTCCTGTGGAGTTGCCCCAGTGCAGCATTCCCCGGCCTTTGAAATTTCAAGGCCTGTAAGAGAGAGACACTCACAGCTATCGGCAGACCCTCAAACATCGGCCTGTAAGTGGAGTAACAAGGAAGACCCCGCTACATCCCTCCCTCCAATAAGAACCATTCACTGAGCACAGCAGTTTCACCCTCATTCCCACAGTCTGTATTCCAGCCTTTATCACATCCACTCTGCTCCCAGATATTTTACACCATTAGATATTACAATTCAAACTTTATAATCTCTACAATTTACTATTTGTTCAAGGAGATGAGGGCGGCATGGTGGCACAGTGGTTAGCACGACTGCCTCACAGCACCAGGGACCTGAGTTCAATTCCTGGCTTGGGTCATTGTCTGTGCAGAGTCTGCATATTCTCCCTGTGTCTGCGTGGGTTTCCTCCGCGTGCTCCGGTTTCCTCCCACAGTCCAAAGATGTGCTGCTTAGGCTGACTGGCCATGCAAAATTGACCCTAGTGTCAGGAGGATTAACAGGTTAAATATGTGGAGTTACGGGGATAGGGCCTGGGTGGGATTGTGGTTGGTGCAGACTCGATGGGCTGAATGGCCTCCTTCTGCACTGTAAGATTCTACGATTCTATGAGTTCACAAAATTAAAGTTAAAAGTTAAATTTATTTATTAGTCACAAGTAAGGCTTTCATTAACACTGCAATGAAGTTACTGTGAAATTCCCCTCGTCGCCACACTCCAGCACCTGTTTGGGTCAATGCACCTAAACAGCGCATCTTTCAGATGGTGGGAGGAAACCGGAGCACCTGGAGGGAACCCACACAGACACGGGGAGAACGTGCAGACTCCGCACTGACAGTGACCCAAGCTGGGAATTGAACCTGGGTCCCTGGCACTGTGAGGCAGCAGTGCAGACAGACAGTCAAGAAATCATCAATTCCACTCCCACCCGGAGCGATGGGGATATATTTAGAGTAACAGTTTTAACAACACCAGGTTAAATTCCAACAGGTTTATTTGATAGCAAATACCATTAGCTTTTGGAGCGCTGCTCCTTCGTCAGATGGAGTGGAAATCTGCTCTCAAACAGGGCACAGAGACACAAAATCAAGTTACAGAATACTGATTAGAATGCAAATCTCTACAGCCAACCAGTTCTTAAAGATACAGACAATGTGAGTGGAGGGAGCATTAAGCACAGGTTAAAGAGATGTGTATTGTCTCCAGACAGGACAGCCAGCAAGTCCAGGAGGCAAGCTGTGGGGGTTACTGATAGTGTGACATAAAGCCAACATCCCGGCTTAGGCCGTCCTCATGTGTGCGAAACTTGGCTATCAGTTTCTGCTCAGCGACTCTGCGCTGTCGTGTGTCGTGAAGGCCGCCTTGGAGAATGCTTACCCAAAGATCAGAGGCTGAATGCCCATGATGCACTTCAGCGGTCACGGGCATTTGTCAGGAGAGAAAAATGCTGACGTTTCGAGTCCAGATGACCCTTTGTCAAAGACTGACCTCTGAAGAATTGAGAGAGGGAGGTGGAGAAGAACAAAATGAAAGATCTGCAAACTGATAAAATGTTTCACGGCCCAAGACCAAAACGAGTGGTAATGGGACAAGTAAAGACACAAAAGATGTTCTGGATAAGGTGTGAATAGCCGGTGAGCGATAGTCTGAATGTAAAGTAAACAAGAGGGAAATGAGGTGAAAAAAGCAGCAACGAAACACAGATCACAATGGGGGCAGAGATTGTGGTGTAAAATTGTTGAGCTCAGTTTTGTTCTGAAGGCTGTAAAGTGTCTCTTTCAGTTGCGAGAAATAATATTATATTTCCCAGTTCCGATAACAGGTCACATTCAGTCTGTTTCTCTCTCCACAGAGGCTGCCTGACTTGTTGAGTATTTCCAGCCTAAAGAGAAAACGCTGGAAAATCTCAGCAGGTCTGGCAGCATCTGTAAGGAGACAAAAAGAGCTGACATTTCGAGTCCAAGTGACCCTTTTGACAAAAGCAGCAATTTGCTGTGAACTGGGCCGGGTTGGGGGTTTGAGTGACAATCCTGGGGCGATATCAGGACAGGAACTGCCACAGATTCCCCCTTTTCCCTGGGACATTTCACTGGAGCTGCGTTGGTGAGTGTTTGTAATCTCTGTCTCACTGTCTCGGTAATGGGGGCAATTTCCAGCGTTTTCCGTTTGATGTCAACCAGAGAATGTGTAAGAATTGTCACACCCGAAACAGATGTCTCTTCCTCGGGACACCCCAGCTCGGGTCTCGTTGGGGGGGCGGGGGAGGAGGGGGGGGGGCGCGGAGCGGTGGGTAACGTTCACAATTTTGTGTTTATGTCTGGTGCGAATAATACTTTGGATTAAACGGAGAAGTTTTTTAAACTGAGGAGAGTAACTGCATTTGGGCGCTGACTTTAAACAACATTAACAAGCCAGGGCTGCTGGAGAAACATTTTGGGATTTGTGAGCAGTCAGTTCCGGCTGGTTTGAAGTGAAATCCTGTCGGTGCTGCGGCAAATCTGAACTCAAACCAGACAAACTGGAACCGCTGCGTTAGAGATTCCGGGTGTTGGGATGTGGAGGCTGGGGGAGGGGGAGATGGCGGGAAAACTCTGAGCCTGAGTTTCGAGCGGGATGTGAGCGGGATAAAGGGAAGAAATGACAGAGTTAATGTGGGAGTCAGGGACAATAGCAGAAGGTGGGAAGCTCTGGAAAGGAGCAATCAGGGTAAAGGCCATCAAAGAATACTTGTTTAAATGAAGATAAAAGCAAAACACTGCGGATGCTGGAATCTGAAACAGAAAATGCTGGAAATCTCAGCAGGTCTGACAGCATCTGTGGAGAGAGAATGGAGTTAATGCTTCCAGTCTGGATGATCACAGATGCGATCAGACCTGCTGAGGTTTTCCAGCACTTTCTGTTTTTGATTAACCGAAGGTTCAGCAGGGAAAGAAGCACCGAACTGAACACACTGAACCCAGGGGGAGGGGGTGACCCAGGATAAGGGACAGGCGCAGCTCAGTGAGGCTCTGCAATGTCCATCAACACACCCGCATTGAGAGCTGAGAGCGCCAAGGGGGAGGGGAAGGAGAAACTATTTGGGGCACAGCAGGAGGTCACCCCTCCCCCCACTCTGTGGTTCCACATCCCTCCCACACCTGGACAGGGTTGGCTCAAGGTGCAAGAAGCTGCAAGCTGAGAGGCTGAGCTGTGAACTGGGCCGGGTTGGGGGTTTGAGTGACAGCCCTGGGGCTATTTCAGGACAGGAACCGCCACAGGTTCCCCCTTTTTCCTGGGACGTTTCACTGGAGCTGTGTTGGTGAGTGTTTGTAATCTCTGTCTCACTGTCTCGGTAATGGGGGTGGGTTGTAGATTGCTGTGAGTGTTAGACTAAATAACCTCTCCTCATGCTGCCAGTTCCAGTCTGCAGACTCCATTTCTCAGTCCAGTCTGCTGCTCTGTCTCTCTGTACTTTGCTGCAGTGCTCCACATTCTGAGCAACATCCAGCCCATTGTTATCACCCGAAATTTGCGGCAAACTACCCTCACTGTGGCACAGTGGTTAGCACTGCTGCCTCACTGAGTCTGGGTTCGATTCCAGCGGTGGGTGACTGTCTCTGTGGAGTTTGCACAGTAAGAAGTCTCAGAACACCAGGTTAAAGTCCAATAAGTTTATCTGGAATCAAAGCAAATTACTGCGGATACTGGAAGTTGAAACTACTTTCTGTGGAACATCGTTTCCTCACTTGTTCCTGTGCAGCAGTAAATCCTCATCCTGAACACTTTCCCTCCTCCCTGTCCTGCAACCAACTCCCACATTGACCAATCATCTCATATTTCACTGGATTGTCCCATGACTCCAGTGTGCCAGGCTGCATGGCGTATGGGCGCTGTTTCACCCATAAGATGGATCAGTGCAGCACCCTCTTCCTACTGTTCTGGCTGCCAACCAGCCCGTGCCCACCCACACAGTTCCAACAGCACCGCACACAATACTGCTCACCTGCTCCGACAGACTCATGAAGGATGTCCTTTCATTTTCTCTGAGAGAGTTGGTCAGCCTGGCAAACCCAGTGTGAAATATCTTCACAAATATTTTCTCCTACCCTCTATTCTGGCTGGGTTCAGTTCTTTTTTACAGATTGAAAATAAAATCAATCAATTATTTTCTCTGGTCACTGCAGGGAGCTGCAGCTTTTTACTGGGGGTGTTGGGGCCTCCAGCGGGTGTTTGTGAATCCTCCCCGCCCACCTCCCAGGGTTTCCTTCCTTCCCAGAGATCAGAGTCCTCATTGATTTGAGGACAAAGTGTAACCTCTTATTTATTGTCCCCCTCCCCCATCCTCTGATGTGAATCATCCTCCAGTGGCTGAGCCAGGATGGGGCCGTTAACCTGGTCCTGTTCCCGGGAGGGAGGGAGGGAGAAGCCCCGCAGCTGCAAACCAGGGAGCTGACAATGATTCTGAAGGGTTTCCGGATCCACAAAGTGTTTCCAAATCCTCCCAGCCACCGCCTAACGCTGACTCCGCTTCTCCGGGACAAACAAGCGCCAAGGACAGCAATGACACTGCGCATGCTCCACATCACAATGCCCGGGGACTGATTGACGGCAGCTCCGGGCCAATAGGAAGAGGGGGCGGGGCTGGAGGACCGAGCGGGAGCGGCTGGTCCTCCAAACAATCGGAGTGAATGAGAGGCGGGGCCGGGCTGCGACTGAAGCATGCGCAGTGCGGGTAATGGCAACGGACGGACGGTTTTAGTTTGGAAGCGAGATCAATACGAGGGAGAGGGCGGCGTGCGGGGAATGATAAATGTGGCGGGTGGGTGGAGAGACTTTGTAAACATGTTGTTCAAACCCAAACCCCGGAAATGAACTTCCCGGTCCCCCCCTTTGTACCAAATGGAGCGGCAGCTTGTAGTGTTAGACCCGGGCTGACTGCCGCCATTGAGGCTGCATGTGGGAGGCCGGCAGGGATTGTGATCGGAGAGGGAAGCCCTGACGTCACAATGGAATGGGTGAGAGTGTGATGTCACAATGGAATGGGTGAGGGTGTGAGGTCACAATGGAATGGGTGAGAGTGTGACGTCACAATGGAATGGATGAGGGTTCCAGATGAGCTGAGACTGGGCTGGAGTCAGGCGATGGCACTGACATGTGGCCCGGTGGCACAGTGGTTAGTGCAGCTGCCTAACAGCGCCAGGGACCCGGGTTCAATTCCAGCCTCAGGTCGCTGTCTGTGCAGAGTTTCTACATTCTCCCCGTGTCTGTGGGTTTCCTCCGGGTGTTCCGGTTTCCTTCCACAGTCCAAAGATGTGCCGGTTAGACGGATTGGCCACGATAAGTTGCCACTTGGTATCAGGGGGATTAACAGGTAAATATGTGGATAGGGCCTGGATGGGATTGTTGTTGGTGCAGGCTCGATGGGCTGAATGGGCTCCTTCTACACTGTATTTTATTATTCATTATTATTAATTACTATTAATGTTTCTATGAATGAAGGTGGTCTTGATGATGATGTCGACACGTGGCTGGAAGCTCATCTTGGGATGAACTATTTCACCCTGGTTGTGAACAGCCTGGTTCAGCCTCAGACAGTTGCCAGGAGGAGAGATAAAGTTGTTGGTGAGGGAGTGGAGTTTGTAGTGGGGACTGAACACAATGGGTTCAGTCTTCCCAGTATTTATATGAAATAAATTTCTGTTCTTTCAGTACTGGATGTCAGACAAGTCAGGATGGTGTGTGGGTTGGAGAGGAACTTGGAGCTGATGGTGTTCACAGGGTTTGGAAATTCTGTCAAAGTTCCTGTTGAGTTGTAGATGTATAAAATCTCTCTCTTCACCTCTGGCCTCTCCTACTTCTCTCTGTTTCCACTCAGAGTGTGGAGATGCCGGCGTTGGACTGGGGTAAGCACAGTAAGAAGTCTCACAACACCAGGTTAAAATCCAACAGGTTTATTTGGTAGCATAAGCCACAGGCTTTCAGAGCGCTGCTCCTTCGTCAGGTGAGTGGGAGTTCTGTTCACAAACAGGGCACAGAGACACAAACTCAATTTACAGAATAATGGTTGGAATGCGAGCCTTTACAGGTATTCAAGTCTTAAAGGTACAGACAATGTGAGTGGAGAGAGGGTTAAGCACAGGTTAAAGAGATGTGTATTGTCTCCAGCCAGGACAGTTAGTGAGATTTTGCAAGCCCAGGCAAGTCGTGGGGATTACAGGTAGTGTGACGTGAACCCAAGGTCCCGCTTGAGGCCGTCCTCATGTGTGATTGACAGATCCATGCTCACTGCTTCCTGCCCTGGACACAGAGAGCTGAAAATCTCCATGCAGGCGGCCAGACAGATATATGTCGACATTACTGGAGTAACAATGTGTGGAATATACAGACTGGATTCACTCCATTTCCTTCAGTTGCTGCAAGTCCCCAGTTTCCCCCAGAATGAGAAAAGAAATGGAAAGGGGGAAACATTGATTTCCTCCCAGATGTTGCTCTCTTTTTAGGTCAAACCAAATAAACAAACTCAGATGAAGTCGGGACAAAAGAGGAGGGAGTTTCACTCTGAAGCTCATTGGACAATTTCCGCATTGTGACATCACAATGGAGTCCTGCCTGAATCAGCCAATAGGAATCACTCTGCTCCGCGGTGACGTCTCTGGGTTCCAGTGCGCAGGCCCGGCTCGCGGACCCGGGAGCCCTGCCCCCACCCATTGTTCCCCTCCCCCTACACCACATCGAGCCAAGGTTTCCAGGCAACCGGCTGGCGGCTCCGGCCAGAGCGAGAAGCCGCTTGCTGATCTCCCCCTCCCCCCGGCCTGGGACTGCGCATGTGCAGGGGAGAACCCACCCTCTGATCTTCATGCTGAGGTGTTGACCAATGGGAAGAGTTGGAGGACCGAAAGGACTCTGGTCTTCCAGCCAATCAGAGCGCGGGCTTTGTGTGAATGAAGATTGATCTTCAGACAGACTCAAACTTCCTCCTGTCGCCAATATCTATGAGTAAAACACTTTCTCTTCAGCCCCCTTTCCATTTCTTTTCTCATTCTGGGGGACATTGGGGACTTGCAGCAACTGAAGGGAAAGGAAGTGAATCCAGGGAGGGTGCAGACTCTGGAAAGGTTGGCCCAGGTTTCTCTCTCTCTTAAACCAGAAAATGATCCATTTCTGCCCACTGTTTGCTGTTAGCTAATCTTCTATCCACGCCAATATGTCATCCCCGCAGCATGAATTTTTATTTGCTGCAATAACCTTTGATGTGGCATCTCATCAAATGTCTTCTGGAAATCTAAGTACAGCGCATCCACCGGTTTCCCTTTATCCAATTCCCGATGGGGAATTTTAGAAAATTGAACAACACATCAACTATCTCACTCTGTTAAGACCCGAGAATGAAGCCCAGCAGGACCCGAGGACTCATCAGGCCACAGCTCCAACAGTTTGCTGAGGACCACTTCCCTGGGAATTGTGCTTTTTCAGAGTTCATCCCACACTTCTGTTTTCTGATTTCCAGCTGTTTCTGAGTTTTAACTGTATCCTCTATTGTGAACACCGAGGCAAAATACTTGTTCAATTCACCTCCCAGCTCCTTATTTTTCATTATCAATTCCTGGACTCACTTTCTATTAGACAGTTAAGAAAAGAGGTCGAGCAAGTGACTGAAGTGTCAGTCAGGGAGCACTATTGGGAGCACCAATAGTTTCAAAATAGTTCTGGAAAAAGATAGGACAGATCCACAGGTCAAGGCCCTAAACTGGAGCAGGGCCACTTTTGTGGGCATTAGGCAGGATCGAGGAGATGTCGATTAGGTGAGTTTGTTTGAAGGGAAAGGAATGACTGGCAAATGGGAGGTTTTAAAAGTGTGATATCAAGAGTCCAGGGGCAGTATATTCCTGTTAAGATGAAGGGCGGCACGGTAGCACAGTGGTTAGCACTGCTGCTTCACAGCTCCAGGGTCCCGGGTTCGATTCCCGACTCGGGTCACTGTCTGTGTGGAGTTTGCACATTCTCCTCGTGTCTGCGTGGGTTTCCTCCGGGTGCTCCAGTTTCCTCCCACAGTCCAAAGATGTGCGGGTTAGGTTGATTGGCCAGATTAAAAATTGCCCCTTAGAGTCCTGGGATGTGTAGGTTAGAGGGATTAGCGGGTAAAATATGTGGGGGTAGGGCCTGGGTGGGATTGTGGTCGGTGCAGACTCGATGGGCCGAATGGCCTCCTTCTGCACTGTAGGGTTTCTATGATTTCTATGAAAGAATGGTAAATTTAGGGATCTCTGGCAGACAAGGGACATTGAGGCTCTGGTCAGGTAAAAGAAGGAAGCATACATTGGGTTTAGGCAATCGGGGACAAGTGAATCACTCTAACTATAAAAAGTGTAAGAAAATACTGAAGAGGGAAATCAGGAGGACAAAAAGAGGGTATGATATGGATCTGGCAGGTAAGATTAAAGAAAATTCCAAGAGATTCTATCGCTATATTAAGAGTAAAAGGGTGGCGAGAGAGAGAATAGATCCCCTTAAAAATCAGTGTGGCCATCTGTGTGTGGAGCCACAGGAGATGGGTGAGATTTTTAATGAATACTTCTCCTCTGTGTTTACTGCGGAGAGCACCATGGGTGCGAAAGAAATAAGGGGAACAAGTGGTGATGTCTTGGGCACACGCATGTTACTTGGGAGGAGGTATCTGCAGCCTTATAAAAGCAAATTACTGCGGATGCTGGAATCTGAAACCAAGAGAGAAAATGCTGGAAAATCTCAGCAGGTCTGGCAGCATCTGTAAGGAGAGAAAAGAGCTGATGTTTCTTGTCTAAATGACCCTTTATCAAAACTCTGAAACATCAGTTCTTTTCTATCCATACAGATGCTGCCAGATCTGCTGAGAATGGGGAGAGAGTGTGTGTGATGGAGATTTACAGCTTTTGGGGAATGAGAGAGGAAAGAATGTTCCATAGAAATTGTCTGTTCTGAATTTCTATCCTGTACTGACACTGATGACTTTTGGAAACTCATTTTACAGGATATTGAAAGAGGAATCACAGGCCGAAATCTCAAACGTCACGTCTAGACGTGACAGAGTCGTATCCCTTGGGACCTCAATATCATCGGACTTTGAATCCAGAAGGAGAAATGATTGTCCAGTCTGTCGATTTGAAAAGATTTGAAATGTCAGTGTGAGTGAAAAAGCATCAACACTCTGCCACACTCGAGTGAGGGTGTTCCAATGCACTGACTAAAGAGCTTTAATCAGTTACACAGACTGAATAAATATCACACCATTCACAGCGGGTAGAGACTGTAATCTTGTTCTGCATGTGGACGAAATTCAACTAATTGTCCACCCAAGAGAGAGGTAAGGACACCTGCATCATGGAGAAACCATGGAAATGTGTGGACTGTGGGAAGGGATACAGAACCCCATCAGAGCTGGAAGCTCATCGGCGCAGTCACACTGGGGAGAGGCCGTTCATCTGCTCTCAGTGTGAGAAGGGGTTTAATCAGTTATCCAGCTTACGGGCACACCAGCGAGTTCACACTGGGGAGAGACCATTCACCTGCTCTCAGTGTGGGAAGGGATTCACTCAGTCATCCAACCTGCGGACACACGAACGGGTTCACACAGGGGAGAGGCCGTTCACTTGCTCTCAATGTGGGAAGGGATTCACTCGATTATCCGACCTGCAGATACACCAGCGAGTTCACACTGGGGAGAAACCATTCGCCTGCTCTCAATGTGGGAAGGGATTCATTCAGTTATCAGACTTGCAGAGACACCAGCGAGTTCACACTGGAGAGAGGCCGTTCACCTGTTCTCAGTGTGGGAAGGGATTCGCTCGATTATCCGAACTGCGGACACACCAGCGAGTTCACACTGGGGAGAAACCATTCACCTGCTCTCAGTGTGGGAAGGGATTCACTGTGTCATCCAACCTGCAGACACACCAGAGAGTTCACACTGGGGAGAAACCATTCACCTGCTCTCAGTGTGGGAAGGGATTCAGTCAGTCAACCCACCTGCGGACACACCAGCGAGTTCACACAGGGGAGAGGCCATTCACCTGCTCTCAGTGTGGGAAGGGTTTCAGCGTTTCATCCCAGCTGCTGAGACACCAGCGAGCTCACACTGGGGAGAAACCATTCATCTGCTCTCAGTGTGGAAAGGGATTCACTCAGTTATCCAACCTGCGGACACACCAGAGAGTTCACACTGGGGAGAGGCCGTTCACCTGCTCTCAGTGTGGGAAGGGATTCACTCGGTTAACCCACCTGCGGATACACCAGCAAGTTCACGAGTGATGACAGGGGTTGGATTCTGCTGTTATTGTTTCTGCTCTCAGTTACATCCAGGACTGCATTTTGTTCATTCTCACAGTTGGTCAATGGGAAGGGGCAGAGGGTTTCTTTCTGCTGGACTGGCCGGTCTCAGCCTCCAGTGGGCTGATGCTCTTTGAGTCTTTTTGCGAATACATGGTTTCAAATGTCACAAGGATCACAGAGTGACAGGGTATTAGGAAGTTTAGAGATATTTAGTCAGAAGAAAACAGAGGTTGGCAGTGCAAAGGTACATTTCTGAATGGAAGGCTGTGACAAGTGACGTTCCTCAGGGATCAGTGCTGGGACTTTTGCTGTTTGTAATGTATATAAATGATTTGGAGGAAAATGTAACTGATTTGATTGGTAAGTTTGTGGACGACACAAAGGTTGGTGGAATTGCGGATAGCGATGGGGACCGGCAGAGGATACAGCAGGATATAGATCAGTTGGAGACTTGGGCGGAGAGATGGCAGATGAAGTTTAATGCGGACAAATGTGAGGTAATGCATTTTGGAAGGTCTAATACAGATGGGAAATATACAGTAAATGGCAGAACCCTTAAGAGTATTCATAGGCAGAGGGACCTGGGTGTACAGGTACACAGGTCATTGAAAGTGGCAATGCAGGTGGAGAAGATAAGAAGGCATACGGCATGCTTGCCTTCATCGGCCGGGGCATTGAGTTTAAAAACTGGCAAGTCATGTTGCAGCTTTATTGAACCTTTGTTGGACCGTACTTGGAATCAAGTCTGGTCACCACACTACCAGAAGAATGTGGAGGCTTTGGAGAGGGTACGGAAAATATTTATCAGGATGTTGCCTGGTGTGGAGGGCATTAGCTATGAGGAGAGGTTGGAGAAACTTGGTTTGTTCTCACTGGAACGACGGAGGTTGAGGGGGGCGACCTGATAGAACTCTACAAGATTATGAGGGGCATGGACAGAGTGGATAATCTGAAGCTTTTTCCCAGGGTGGAAGAGTCAATTACTCGGGGCATAAGTTTAAGGTGCATAAGGCAAGGTTTAAAGGAGATGTACGAGGCAGGTTTTTTTTACACCGAGGGTGGTGGGTGCCAGGAACTCGTTGCTGGGGAAGGTAGTGGAAGCAGATAAGATAGTGACTTTTCAGATGTGTCTTGACAAATATATGAATAGCATAGGAATAGAGGGATATCGTCCCCGGAAGGGTAGGGGGTTTTAGTTCAGACGGGCAGCATGATTGCGACAGGCTTGGAGGGCCGAAGGGCTTGTTTCTGTGCTGTAATTTTCTTTGTTCTTCGTTCTGTTTGGAACATCCCAAATGCCCATCCAATTTCCTTTTTAATTGTTTATTGTCTCCACTTCCTCCTCCCTCGTAGGCAGCGAGTTCCAGGTCATTACCATTCGCTGCATCAGAATATTCTTCCTAACATCTCAACCCCCCACTGCCCCCCTTGCACCTCTGACCCAAAATAAGAAATCTGTGTCTCCCCTTGCCCTTGTCCCTTCAGCTAATGGGAACAGCTTTTCTTTGTCCACCTTATCTAAACCTGTCAGAATCTTGTCCACCTCTATCAAATCTCCCCTCAACCTCCTTTGCTCCAAGGAGAACAACCCCAGCCTGACATCGACAATAAAGAACAAACTAACAGAACATGTTAATACCTGAAATCAAATGGGAATGTTTAATTTCTGTTTTAAAGATATTGTGAATATATTGTCCTGGACAATAAAGGAATTGGAATAACTCACCTTGGGAGTGGTTGAATGGAATATATCAATCTGATATCCACGTACAGTCTCGTGAAAGTCTGGAATATGCAGCTGGAAGTCCCTTCCTAACAGCACTGTGGGTGGACGTATACCTCAGGCATTGCAGCAGTTCAAGAAGGGTTGGAGTTGACCATGGCCAAGGCAGCTACATACAGTCACATATTCTGTTATAATTGAAGGGGCGGCACGGTAGCACAGTGGTTAGCACTGCTGCTTCACAGCTCCAGGGACCTGGGTTCGATTCCTGGCTTGGGTCACTGTCTGTGTGGAGTTGGCACATTCTCCCCGTGTCTGCGTGGGTTTCCTCCGGGTGCTCCGGTTTCCTCCCACAGTCCAAAGATGTGTGGGTTAGGTTGATTGGCTATGCTAAAATTGCCCCTTAGTGTCCTGGGATGCATAGATTAGAGGGATTAGCGGGTAAAATATGTAGGGATATGGGGGTAGGGCCTGGGTGAGATTGTGGTCGGTGCAGACTCGAAGGGCCGAATGGCCTCTTTCTGTACTGTAGGGTTTCTATGACTGCAGATTGAATGTGAAGCATTGTAGGACTGGACTATCTTGACCATATTCCTGTGACTGCCCGGAAACTCGTGTCTATTTTAGTTTATAATTGAGGATTTCTGGGAATAAGTTAAATGGGGAAATATTAAGCATAGCCTGGAGGAATTTGGAATAACTGAGAATTTTATCCCCAGATAAAGAACAAAGATTTTGCCGGTGTTTGGGTGTAACGTGTTTGGGGTTTTAAATCAACAAAGATGTTGCCTCTAAAATCAGTCCTTGTAAGTTGGCTTTAAAAAGGTTAAGTTATAATGAAGGATCTTGGATCTTATTTTAATCAAGGAGTTGTGAGCTTGTAGCGCTCTGTCGCTTTAAGAAGCTATAGCTGCGAGAGAGAATGCTGAGGATTCATTGTTTGAAATTTACGAGCTGTGAGAATCTGTGTGTTTTGTTTGTTTTATGTGGATGTTTGTAGATGTGTTTTATTATTGTTTTGGGCTACATTTGTTAAGGTTTATCTTTCTGGGGAATTAACCTTACCTTGAGTCTTTAATTAAAGGCATTTTTGGAAGTTTAAAAACAGAATCACAAGAACGCTTAAGTAATTAATTTTGGTTATTGTTGTTGTAAAGCACATGTTAAGTTTCTCTGTTTGTGTATGGATGATATTTGTGGGTTGAACGCTTCAAGCTTTGAGGTTTTCTGTCTGTGATTTAAATCAAACAGATTTTTAAAAAAGGAAGTGTGATCAATAAAACTTTTTTTGTTCAGAAGTTATGAACCTGGAGCCATATTTACTGGCCAGAGACAGGATTCCAGGATATTTTACTAAACATGTGGGAATTTTAATCCGGATACAATTCACCCATGTGAGAATGAGAGTTTTAATTTGTAATGGTTATTTAAAATTTGACACATGTGAAATGATTATGACCAATCCTGGGTTAAACTTCCTGTCAGGTCCAAAGATTTATTCCTGACGCAAGTAACACAAAGAAAAGGAAAATTCTGGAATTGGATACTGAAGAAAAGAGTTTAAAAAGAGAGAGTATTAAATAGAAATGTTCCCAGACCATATGGTCATTAGACTAAAACAAAGGAAGGGTGCTGACGTCCATGAGAACTTTTAATCCATCCCATTTCTAACTAAGGGAGTCTATGGACAAAGAAAGCCCAAGAAAGACCCCCCCCAAGGGGGGTCTGGAAAGCATCATGATGGGGGCACCTGTCCATGAGATGATCACAAAGCCCCATAATGCCCAGATACTAATTTTATTGAACCTATAATGTATGTAATCTATCACCATTCTGATTGGATTGTGTCCAGCCGGGATGAGCTGAGTAACTGTATAAGAATTGATGATATTCTTTGTTGGGTGGAGTTGCGCATGGTCAGCCCCTGTGGCTTCTCCCCGCTGGCGTAACTCAATAAACTGTTTGTCGATTGAATCAGGCACAACACACTGGGTACATTACCACTTCATCCTTGGGAGTGGCCTGATCGGCCGTGGTCCAGAATAAATGTGGCCTTTGAGGGGGCCTTTCATGAATCACATGTGTTTGGTCGTTGTAAATGTGCATTCAAAATGGTTGGAAGCACAGATCATGAGTAATATTCCAGCTCCTGTGACAATAGAGAAGCTCTGTCAAATTTTCACAAGCCCTGGGTTACCAGATTGGCTTGTTTCAGATAATGACACTGTGTTAATAAGTGAGGTGTTTCAGGAATTCCTGTAAAGGAATGGTCTACGCCATGTGCGTACTGCACCGTTTCGTCTGGCTACAAATGGTCTGCATGATGTGGAGATGCCGGCGTCGGACTAGGGTAAACACAGTAAGAGTTTTAACAACACCAGGTTAAAGTCCAACAGGTTTATTTCTTCGCAAATGCATTTGTTCGCTCGTGGCATTTGCTAACAAATAAACCTGTTGGACTTTAACCTGGTGTTGTTAAACTTCTTACTGTACAAATGGGCGAGCAGAAAGAGCTGTTCAAACTCTGAAGGAGGGATTGAAGAGAATCGCAGGCGATACTTTAAGAACAAGCTCTCAAGATTTTTGTTCCAGTTTCGCATCACACCACAATCCACAACCGGACTCTCTCCTGTGGAATTTTTAGGTAGAAGGTTGAAGTCTCATCTGGATCTGCTTCATCCAGATCTCAGAGCAAAAGTGAGCAGGAGACAAGAGAAGCAGAAGGAGGGACACGACTACCGCGCCAAAGAGAGGCAGTTCAAACCGGGTGATCAGGTTTACATCAGAAACTTTGGGAGTAACTAAAGGTGGTTACCGGGAATAATTTTAAACCAAAGTGGTCTTGGGTGGTGAGACTGTAAAACGGAAGAGTTGTTCACAGACACCAAGACCATATTCGCTTGCGGTGTGACCCCGAGTCAGGAACAGTTTCAGAGTCAGCAACCATTACAGAGAACATGGCAGAGGGTCATGCTGCTGTGGATGTTCACCAGGAAATGGTTCCAGCTTTGCCAGTTGACTCTGCTGTGGGAGTGGAAGAGGAATGTTCATGTACAGATTCTCAAACTACCTCTTCACCTCCCATTCCAGAAACACCATTACAAGATTTACCAGTGGTATTGTACAGGTCGCAATGCAACCGCAAAGCTCCTGACAGACTTCCGTATTATTAAAGACATTACTTTGTTGTGTTTCTGTCCTAATGGGGGATTGAAATTTAAGGGGAGGAGAAGTGTTACAGAGTGTTCTTCTCAACCTCTCTCCCTTCTGAGCACGTGCGGGCTTTGGGCGGGGTTTCAGTCTGCAAGTCCAGGCTGGTTCCAATGCTCCTGTTTCCTTTTGTTTACCAATGAGTTTTAAACTTTGTCTTTAATTTATATAAAGAACATCCTGCTTTTAACAATGCATTCTACTACCTTATTTGTGGAGTGAAGTTCCCACAATTGTAAAACAGCCAGATTAGTTAAATGGACAGCTTGAACTGTAAAACAATTAAAGAATAAATGATTCCAGCGAAAATGAGTGTGAAACGGGCAGAGGGGCTGTGGGGAGTGTGAAGCCAATGTGGTCGAATAGCAACAAAGATTGTTTTAAAAAAGTTTATCAGTCACAAGTAAGCTTACATTAACACTGCAATGAAGTTATTGTGAAAATTCCCTAGTCACCACACTCCAGCGCCTGTTCGGGTAAATGATTCATTAATACAGATGTTAGGCTAGAAATGTAAATTTGAACACAAAAGTTTATAAAGTTTAGAATTATAAAGAATGGTTAAAATGCTGTGGGAATTATAAGATATTGCCTTCTGATGCCAACAGAATGGAAAAAACATAACAAGACTTGTTAGGGTGGCCCGGTGGCACACTGGTTAGCACTGCTGCCTCAGCGCCAGGGGCCTGGGTTTGATTCCCAGCTTGGGAGACTCTGTGGACTTTGCACGTTGTTCCCGTGTCCGCCTGGTTTTCTTCCGGGTGCTCTGGTTTCCTCCCACAGTTCGAAAGATGTGCTGGTTCGGTGCATTGACCATGCTAAATTCTCCCTCAGTGTAACCCAAACAGATGCCAGAGTGCGGTGACTCGGGGATTTTCCCAGGAACTTCATTTATTAGTGTCACAAGTCGGCTTACATTAACACTGCATTGAAGTTACTCTGAAAACCAGCATGTCTTTC
Organism: Mustelus asterias; assembly: GCF_964213995.1. Lineage (NCBI taxonomy): Eukaryota > Metazoa > Chordata > Chondrichthyes > Carcharhiniformes > Triakidae > Mustelus > Mustelus asterias. The sequence goes on from NW_027590645.1 coordinate 90,267, forward strand.
GGACTGTGGGAGGAAACCGGAGCACCTGAAGGAAACCCACGCAGACATGGGGAGAATGTGCATGCTGTGACCCAAGCCGGGAGTCGAACCCAGGCCCTAGCGCTGTGAGGCAGCAGTGCAAACCACTGTGCCCTACAGAGAGGTGTTGGGAGCTGTTGATTTTACAAGTTATCCATGTTTTCGGAGCCATCACTTCATGTCCTGGTCTGAAAAGGATAGAGAGAAATCTGTTCATAAGATCTTGGAGCAGAATTAGGCCATTCGGCCCATCGAATCTGCTCCATCATTCGATCATGGCTGATGTGCTCCTCATCCCCATGTTCCTGCCTTCTCCCCATAACATTTCATCAGTTCATACATTCAATTGTTAAAGCTGAGCTTTCTCCTTTTACTGTTAATCGATACTTACCTTTTTTATCTTTCTGACTTGTTACATTTCTAATGGTTAATAAACTTCCTGAATTCACCATTTAAAGTATTCTTTCGAGCCACATGGTTAAGTCACTGGAACCTGGTGTGATTGACAGTTATGGAGTTATTGTAAACAAGAGAACCTCATAAGTCTTAGTTCAAATAAATCAACATTCTCACAAATGAAATGCTATCCTTTATTACGAGAGAAATTGAACATAGAAGTAGATATTCTGCTTCAGTTATACAGGGCGTTACTGAGACTGCATCTTGAACACCGGGTGCAGCTTTGTCTCCAATTAAACAAAGGATCGTAGGATCCCTGCAGTACAGACAGAGGCCATTCTGCCCATCGAGTCTGTACCAAACAGCATCCCACCCAGACCCTATTCCCATAACCCCACACATTTACCCTGCTAATCCCCCCGACACAAGGGTCAATTTAGCATAGCCAATCCACCTAACCCGCACATCTTTGGACTGTGGGAGGAAACCGGAGCACCCGGATGAAACCCACACAGACATGGGGAGAACATGCAAACTCCACACAGACAGTGATCCAGGGTGGAATTGAACCCGGGTCCCTGGCGTTGTGAGGCAGCAGTGCTAACCACTGTGCTGCCGTGCTGCCCCATTTTATAAATACCATGGAAGCAGTTCAGAGGAGGTTTACTAGATTGATTCCCAATCCAGTAGTGTGAAATGTTAACTCTGTTTCTCTCTCCACAGATGCTGCCAGATCTGCTGCGTTTTTCCAGTCCTTTCTGTATTTATTTCAGATCTACCTGTAGTGGGGGGAAAAACACTATTTACTATCCAGGATAAAATAAATGTCCTTCATCAGCTTTTGTGGATCATTTCAGTGGCAATGTGCTCTCCCAGGCTCAAAGAGCATTAGCCCCACTGGAAGCAAAGTCGTGCGATCGGCCAGTCCAGCAGAAAGAATCTCTCCTACCCTTCCACTTCACCAACTATAAGAATAAACATGGTTCAGTCCTGGATGTGATTAATGGCAGGAATAACAGCAGAATCCAACCCGTCATCACTTGTGAACTTGCTGGTGTGTCCACAGGCTAGATGACTGAGTGAATCCCTTCCCACACACACAGCAAGTGAAAGGTCTCTCCCCAGTGTGAACTCGCTGGTGTATCCGCAGGTGGGATGACGTTCTAAATCTCTTTGAGCAGTGAGAGCAGCTGAACGGTCTGTCCTCAGTGTGAATGCGCTGGTGAATCATCAGTTCCCGAGAGCTTTTGAAATCACTTCCACAGTCAGAACATTTAAATGGTCTCTCATTGGTGTGAGTGAGATTGTGGTTCTGCAGGCTGGATGACTGAGTGAATCCCTTCCCACACACAGAGCAGGTGAACTGTCTCTCCACAGTGTGAACTCGCTGGTGTATCCGCAGGTGGGATGGCGTTCTAAATTTCTTTGCGCAGTGAGAGCAGCTGAACGGTCTCTCCCCAGTGTGAATGCGCTGGTGGGTAATCAGTTCCCGAGAGCTTTTGAAACCACTCCCACAGTCAGAGCATTTAAAGGGTCTCTCATTGCTATGAGTGACTTTGTGTTTTGACAGGTTGGATAACTGCGTAAATCCTTTCCCACACACCAAGCAGGTGAACGGTCTCTCCCCAGTGTGAATGCGCTGGTGAATCATCAGTTCCCGAGAGGTTTTGAAATCACGCCCACAGTCAGAGCATTTAAAGGGTTTCTCATTGCTGTGAGTGACTTTGTGTTTCGACAGGTTGGATAACTGCATAAATCCTTTCCCACACACCAAGCAGGTGAATGGTCTCTCTCCAGTGTGAACACGCTGGTGTTTCGGCAGATCGGGTAAATGAGCGAATCTGTTCCCACACTCAAAGCAGATGAACGCTCTTTCTCCAGTATGAACCAGCTAATGACGCTGCAGATTATATAACCGAGTGAATCTCTTCCCACACACAGAGCAGGTGAATGGCCTCTCCCCGGTGTGACTGCGTCGATGAATTTCCAGTTTACAGGGAGCTCTGTATCTCTTCCCACAGTCCCCACATTTCCACCGTTTCTCCATGGTGCGGGTGTCCTTGTGACTCTCCAGGTTAAAAAATCAGTTAAATCTCACACAACACGGGTACAGTCTCTCCCCGCTGTGAATGCTGCAATGTATTTTCAGGCTGTGTAACTGGTTAAAGCTCTTTCCACACTCAGTGCAGTGGAACACTGTCACTCGGGAGTATCTGTGCCTTGGTGCTTTTCCAGTCACATTGATATTAAAGGCCTGTTGACGCAGACAGAACAGAGAAACATTTCTCCTTCTAGATTCAAAGGCTGATAATATTCAGGTCCGATGAATTGAGTGAGGGTGTCAGATGCTGATGTGATGTTTGTTTCAAGATTTTGGTCTGTCAATCCTCACCTTCTCATATCCTGTAAACGAGTTTGAAAAATTCATCAATGTCAGCACAGGATAGAAATTCAGAACAGACAATTCTAGTTTCTGTGGAACATTCTTCCTCTCTCATTCCCCAAAAGCTGTAAATCCCCATCCCACACACTCTCCCTCCATTCTCACTCTGCTGTATCTAATATTCACCCTCCCAATTCTCCTGAAGGTGCTGATTGAGGCTGATTGACAGATCCATGCTCACTGCTTCCTGTCCTGGACACAGAGAGCTGGAAATCTCCATGCAGGCTGCCAGACAGATCTATGTCTATCTGACTGGACTAACAATGTGTGGAATGTACAGACTGGATTCACTTCCTTTCCCTTCAGTTGCTGCAAGTTCCCAATTTCCCCCAGAATGAGAAAAGAAATGGAAAGGGGGAGAAAAGAAAGTGTTTTACTCACAGATGTGGGCCTCTTTTAAGGTAAAAGAAGCGGCTTTGCATTGCCCAGGAATCGAACCCAGGCCTCCCGCATGACAGGCAAGAATTCTACCACTGAACCACCAATGCACAGGGCAGAGAAAGCTGCTCAGTTCTTTCAACCAGTGCTTTCACATGCAAAGAAATGTTGACGATTTGCAGCAGCAAATTCAATGCTGCTAACACACACAACAACACTGTTGGTTTCTTTTTGTTTATTACAAATACGTTAATACAAAACAATTACAAATACACAAAGAACAAATGTGAAAAAATACATTACCAATGGCTAACGCCATCCATTTATCAGTTACTACCTTCCATTTCGGAAGGGTTCATCGTCAATTACAGTTTTCCAGGGCTTGTTGCCCTCAAAATACACCTCCATTTACAAATCATAATCTACAAATCTACAAACATTAACACAACACTACAACTGTACACAACAAAAAATAAACACTGAAGCATAAGGGCACCGTCCCCTGGGTTTGTCCACCTGTCGGGGGATGCAACCCTCCAGTGGTACTCATATCCGGGGGTTACACCTTACGGATGTTCAGCCGGAGGGGGGAAATGGGGAAACCACCCCGCCTACTCAATCCGGAATCCCTTCCGGAATTTCAGCCGGGGCGGTGGGAGAGTCTCTCCAGGGTACTCAGTTCGGGCCTGCCTTCCCAATTTTTCTCCCGGAGAATAAAAATCCCTCTGGTGTTACTATGTCCGGGGCTTCACCACCCAGAACTTTCCCCAAGTGGATGTCACACCCCCCGGGGGTGACTCTATCCAGGGGGGGATGCCCCCCAGGCCACAAATACTGCAAGAAAATAGACGGGGGCCGGAACAAACCACCAACTATCATAACAGGAAAACCACATATTACAATAACAAACAATCCATGAACAACCATACAATTGTGAAACATTTCGGAGGCATCGCCTTCCAGAGCTTCGCCCATCAACATTCCACCGTCCGAAGTCGACAACGCTCAACTACAGTCCTCCAAAGTCCACCACTCCGGGCCAGAACTTCCAAAATCACACCCACTGGGGCTGCACCGTCTGGGGTCACACCTTCCGCGGCTGAACCTTCCGAAACCATAGTTCCCAAATGGCTCCTCCCTGGCTTGGGTCTTCCGAGATTGCATCTACCTGGGCCACGCCTTTCGAGGCACAGGAATCCCAGCGAGAGCAGCATTCAACAAGCCCCAGCCGAAACAAAAAGTTCTTGCACAAGTCACGAACCCAAGCACTTGAAACAGAAACTTCACGCCGACCAAGGCGTTCCTCCCAGCGGCCACATTTCCAAAAGCTCACCGCAAGGCGCGCATTAAGCCCGCCTTGAACTCCTTATCCTCTGCCCGCCCCCTGCCTGGAGCACACTATACTGGCCAACACGCAAAGCGAACGGCCAATATGGTGGACTGGCTGGACAATCCAATCTTTCCCACTCACAGATGTTGGTTTCTTTTTGTTTATTACAAATACGTTAATACAAAACAATTACAAATACACAAAGAACAAATGTGAAAAAAATACATTACCAGTGGCTAACGCCATCCATTTATCAGTTACTACCTTCCATTTCGGAAGGGTTCATCATCAATTACAGTTTTCCAGGGCATTGCCCTCAAAATACACCTCCATTGACAAATCATAATCTACAAATCTACAAACATTAACACAACACTACAACTGTGCACAACAAAAAATAAACACTGAAGCATAAGGGCACCGTCCCCTGGGTTTTTCCCCTGCCGGGGGATGCAACCCTCCAGAGGTACTCAGGTCCGGGGGTTCCACCTGACGGATGTTCGACTGGAGGCGGGGGGACAGGAAAACCACCCCGAACCTACTCAATCCGGACTGCCTTCCGGATTTTCGGCTGGGGCGGTGGGAAAAGCTCTCCGGGATACTCAATTCGGCCTGCCTTCCCAATTTTTCTCCCGGAGAACAAAACCCCCCCGGTGTTACCCCTCTGGGTGCCCCGGACACTTTCCCCAACTGGATGTCACACCCCCCGGGGGTCACTCTATCCAGGGGGGGGGGGGAGGGGCATACCCCCCAGGCCACAAACAATGCAAAGATTTTCCGTTGGTTAGTACAAACACGATATTACAAAACAATTACAAATGAACAAAGAACAAATCTGAAAAATACATTACCGATGGCTAACACCATCCATTTATCAATTACTACCTTCCATTTCGGAAGGGTTCATCATCAATTACAGTTTTCCAGGGCATTGCCCTCAAAATACACCTCCATTTACAAATCATAATCTACAAATCTACAAACATTAACACAACACTACAACTGTACACAACAAAAAAAAATAAACACTGAAGCATAAGGGCACCGTCCCCTGGGTTTGTCCACCTGCCGGGGGATGCAACCCTCCAGTGGTACTCATATCCGGGGGTTACACCTTACGGATGTTCAGCCGGAGGGGGGAAATGGGGAAACCACCCCGAACCTACTCAATCCGGAATCCCTTCCGGAATTTCAGCCGGGGCGGTGGGAGAGTCTCTCCAGGGTACTCAGTTCGGGCCTGCCTTCCCAATTTTTCTCCCGGAGAATAAAATCCCTCTGGTGTTACTATGTCCGGGGCTTCACCACCCAGAACTTTCCCCAAGTGGATGTCACACCCCCCGGGGGTGGCTTTATCCAGGGGGGGGATGCCCCCCAGGCCACAAATAACACAAGAAAATAGACGGGGGCCGGAACAAACCACCAACTATCATAACAGGAAAACCACATATTACAATAACAAACAATCCATGAACAACCATACAATTGTGAAACATTTCGGAGGCATCGCCTTCCAGAGCTTCGCCCATCAACATTCCACCGTCCGAAGTCGACAACGCTCAACTACAGTCCTCCAAAGTCCACCACTCCGGGCCAGAACTTCCAAAATCACACCCACTGGGGCTGCACCGTCTGGGGTCACACCTTCCGCGGCTGAACCTTCCGAAACCATAGTTCCCAAATGGCTCCTCCCTGGCTTGGGCCCTCCGAGACTGCATCCACCCGGGCCACGCCTTTCAAGGCACAGGAATCCCAGCGAGAGCAGCATTCAACAAGCCCCAGCCGAAACAAAAAGTTCTTGCACAAGTCACGAACCCAAGCACTTGAAACAGAAACTTCACGCCGACCAAGGCGTTCCTCCCAGCGGCCACATTTCCAAAAGCTCACCGCAAGGCGCGCATTAAGCCCGCCTTGAACTCCTTATCCTCTGCCCGCCCCCTGCCTGGAGCACACCATACTGGCCAACACGCAAAGCGAACGGCCAATATGGTGGACTGGCTGGACAATCCAATCTTTCCCACTCACAGATGTTGGTTTCTTTTTGTTTATTACAAATACGTTAGTACAAAACAATTACAAATACACAAAGAACAAAATGTGAAAAAATACATTACCAATGGCTAACACCATCCATTTATCAGTTACTACCTTCCATTTCGGAAGGGTTCATCGTCAATTACAGTTTTCCAGGGCATTGCCCTCAAAATACACCTCCATTTACTAATCATAATCTACAAATCTACAAACATTAACACAACACTACAACTGTACACAACAAAAAATAAACACTGAAGCATAAGGGCACCGTCCCCTGGGTTTGTCCACCTGCCAGGGGATGCAACCCTCCAGTGGTACTCATATCCGGGGGTTACACCTTACGGATGTTCAGCCGGAGGGGGGAAATGGGGGAAACCACCCCGCCTACTCAATCCGGAATCCCTTCCGGAATTTCAGCCGGGGCGGTGGGAGAGTCTCTCCAGGGTACTCAGTTCGGGCCTGCCTTCCCAATTTTTCTCCCGGAGAATAAAAATCCCTCTGGTGTTACTATGTCCGGGGCTTCACCACCCAGAACTTTCCCCAAGTGGATGTCACACCCCCCGGGGGTGACTTTATCCAGGGGGGGATGCCCCCCAGGCCACAAATAACGCAAGAAAATAGACGGGGGCCGGATCAAACCACCAACTATCATAACAGGAAAACCACATATTACAATAACAAACAATCCATGAAAAATACATTACCGATGGCTAACACCATCCATTTATCAATTACTACCTTCCATTTCGGAAGGGTTCATCGTCAATTACAGTTTTCCAGGGCATTGCCCTCAAAATACACCTCCATTTACAAATCATAATCTACAAATCTACAAACATTAACACAACACTACAACTGTACACAACAAAAAAATAAACACTGAAGCATAAGGGCACCGTCCCCTGGGTTTGTCCACCTGCCGGGGGATGCAACCCTCCAGTGGTACTCATATCCGGGGGTTACACCTTACGGATGTTCAGCCGGAGGGGGGAAATGGGGAAACCACCCCGCCTACTCAATCCGGAATCCCTTCCGGAATTTCAGCCGGGGCGGTGGGAGAGTCTCTCCAGGGTACTCAGTTCGGGCCCGCCTTCCCAATTTTTCTCCCGGAGAATAAAAATCCCTCTGGTGTTACTATGTCTGGGGCTTCACCACCCAGAACTTTCCCCAAGTGGATGTCACACCCCCCGGGGGTGACTTTATCCAGGGGGGGATGCCCCCCAGGCCACAAATAACGCAAGAAAATAGACGGGGGCCGGAACAAACCACCAACTATCATAACAGGAAAACCACATATTACAATAACAAACAATCCATGAACAACCATACAATTGTGAAACATTTCGGAGGCATCGCCTTCCAGAGCTTCGCCCATCAACATTCCACCGTCCGAAGTCGACAACGCTCAACTACAGTCCTCCAAAGTCCACCACTCCGGGCCAGAACTTCCAAAATCACACCCACTGGGGCTGCACCGTCTGGGGTCACACCTTCCGCGGCTGAACCTTCCGAAACCATAGTTCCCAAATGGCTCCTCCCTGGCTTGGGTCTTCCGAGATTACATCTACCTGGGCCACGCCTTTCAAGGCACAGGAATCCCAGCGAGAGCAGCATTCAACAAGCCCCAGCCGAAACAAAAAGTTCTTGCACAAGTCACGAACCCAAGCACTTGAAACAGAAACTTCACGCCGACCAAGGCGTTCCTCCCAGCGGCCACATTTCCAAAAGCTCACCGCAAGGCGCGCATTAAGCCCGCCTTGAACTCCTTATCCTCTGCCCGCCCCCTGCCTGGAGCACACTATACTGGCCAACACGCAAAGCGAACGGCCAATATGGTGGACTGGCTGGACAATCCAATCTTTCCCACTCACAGATGTTGGCGACAGGAGGACGTTTGAGTCTGTCTGAAGCTCAATCTTCACTCAGAGGAGCAGCCGCAACAACTGAAGCTCCATGCAGCCATTGACACAGGGCCCGGACTCTGATTGGCTGGAGGACCAGCGCCGATCTGGTCCTCCACGCGTTGCCATTGGTCACTCTGCCGCATGAAGACAACGAGGGGGCGGAACCCAAGCCCACGTGGGGGTGGGCGGGGCTTTGACCGACCAGCCGCGCTGAGCTGGTGTCCAATCCGCAGTGTGCTGCTTCTGTAACCAGTGATATTGCTGCCAATGGGACAGTGTGTGCTGGGAACGCCCCTCTGAGTCATTGTGACCGCACAATGGAGCCCTGCCTCAATCACCCAATAGCAATCACTCTGCTCCGCGTCTCCGGGTTCAGGCGCGCGGACCCGGGAGCCCCGCCCCCACCCATTGTTCCCCCAGTCTGTACATTCCACACATTGTTAGTCCAGTCAGATAGACATATATCTGTCTGGCCGCCTGCATGGAGATTTCCAGCTCTCTGTGTCCAGGACAGGAAGATATAACCCCCCACAGTCACTGACACCAATCTCCTCCTGTCTGATATAACCCCCACACTGACACCAATCTCCTCCTGTCTGATATAAACCCCACACTGACACCAATCTCCTCCTGTCTGATATAAACCCCACACTGACACCAATCTCCTCCTGTCTGATATAAACCCCACACTGACACCAATCTCCTCCTGTCTGATATAAACCCCCACACTGACACCAATCTCCTCCTGTCTGATATAAACCCCACACTGACACCAATCTCCTCCTGTCTGATATAAACCCCACACTGACACCAATCTCCTCCTGTCTGATATAAACCCCACACTGACACCAATCTCCTCCTGTCTGATATAAACCCCACACTGACACCAATCTCCTCCTGTCTGATATAAACCCCACACTGACACCAATCTCCTCCTGTCTGATATAAACCCCACAGTCACTGACACCAATCTCCTCCTGTCTGATATAAACCCCACACTGACACCAATCTCCTCCTGTCTGATATAAACCCCACACTGACACCAATCTCCTCCTGTCTGATATAAACCCCACACTGACACCAATCTCCTCCTGTCTGATATAAACCCCACACTGACACCAATCTCCTCCTGTCTGATATAAACCCCACACTGACACCAATCTCCTCCTGTCTGATATAAACCCCACACTGACACCAATCTCCTCCTGTCTGATATAAACCCCACACTGACACCAATCTCCTCCTGTCTGATATAAACCCCACACTGACACCAATCTCCTCCTGTCTGATATAAACCCCCACAGTCACTGACACCAATCTCCTCCTGTCTGATATAAACCCCACACTGACACCAATCTCCTCCTGTCTGATATAAACCCCACACTGACACCAATCTCCTCCTATCTGATATAAACCCCCACAGTCACTGACACCAATCTCCTCCTGTCTGATATAAACCCCACACTGACACCAATCTCCTCCTGTCTGATATAAACCCCACACTGACACCAATCTCCTCCTGTCTGATATAAACCCCACACTGACACCAATCTCCTCCTGTCTGATATAAACCCCACACTGACACCAATCTCCTCCTGTCTGATATAAACCCCACACTGACACCAATCTCCTCCTGTCTGATATAAACCCCACACTGACACCAATCTCCTCCTGTCTGATATAAACCCCACACTGACACCAATCTCCTCCTGTCTGATATAAACCCCACACTGACACCAATCTCCTCCTGTCTGATATAAACCCCACAGTCACTGACACCAATCTCCTTCTGTCTGATATAAACCCCACACTGACACCAATCTCCTCCTGTCTGATATAAACCCCACACTGACACCAATCTCCTCCTGTCTGATATAAACCCCCACACTGACACCAATCTCCTCCTGTCTGATATAAACCCCCACAGTCACTGACACCAATCTCCTCCTGTCTGATATAAACCCCACACTGACACCAATCTCCTCCTGTCTGATATAAACCCCACACTCACTGACACCAATCTCCTCCTGTCTGATATAAACCCCACACTGACACCAATCTCCTCCTGTCTGATATAAACCCCACACTGACACCAATCTCCTCCTGTCTGATATAAACCCCACACTGACACCAATCTCCTCCTGTCTGATATAAACCCCACACTGACACCAATCTCCTCCTGTCTGATATAAACCCCACACTGACACCAATCTCCTCCTGTCTGATATAAACCCCACACTGACACCAATCTCCTCCTGTCTGATATAAACCCCACACTGACACCAATCTCCTCCTGTCTGATATAAACCCCACACTGACACCAATCTCCTCCTGTCTGATATAAACCCCACACTGACACCAATCTCCTCCTGTCTGATATAAACCCCCACAGTCACTGACACCAATCTCCTCCTGTCTGATATAAACCCCACACTGACACCAATCTCCTCCTGTCTGATATAAACCCCACACTGACACCAATCTCCTCCTGTCTGATATAAACCCCACACTGACACCAATCTCCTCCTGTCTGATATAAACCCCACAGTCACTGACACCAATCTCCTCCTGTCTGATATAAACCCCACACTGACACCAATCTCCTCCTGTCTGATATAAACCCCACACTGACACCAATCTCCTCCTGTCTGATATAACCCCCACACTGACACCAATCTCCTCCTGTCTGATATAAACCCCACACTGACACCAATCCCCTCCTGTCTGATATAAACCCCACACTGACACCAATCTCCTCCTGTCTGATATAAACCCCACACTGACACCAATCTCCTCCTGTCTGATATAAACCCCCACACTGACACCAATCTCCTCCTGTCTGATATAAACCCCACACTGACACCAATCTCCTCCTGTCTGATATAAACCCCACACTGACATCAATCTCCTCCTGTCTGATATAAACCCCCACAGTCACTGACACCAATCTCCTCCTGTCTGATATAAACCCCACACTGACACCAATCTCCTCCTGTCTGATATAAACCCCCACAGTCACTGACACCAATCTCCTCCTGTCTGATATAAACCCCACACTGACACCAATCTCCTCCTGTCTGATATAAACCCCCACACTGACACCAATCTCCTCCTGTCTGATATAAACCCCACACTGACACCAATCTCCTCCTGTCTGATATAAACCCCACACTGACACCAATCTCCTCCTGTCTGATATAAACCCCACACTGACACCAATCTCCTCCTGTCTGATATAAACCCCACACTGACACCAATCTCCTCCTGTCTGATATAAACCCCACACTGACACCAATCTCCTCCTGTCTGATATAAACCCCACACTGACACCAATCTCCTCCTGTCTGATATAAACCCCACACTGACACCAATCTCCTCCTGTCTGATATAAACCCCCACAGTCACTGACACCAATCTCCTCCTGTCTGATATAAACCCCACACTGACACCAATCTCCTCCTGTCTGATATAAACCCCCACACTGACACCAATCTCCTCCTGTCTGATATAAACCCCACACTGACACCAATCTCCTCCTGTCTGATATAAACCCCACACTGACACCAATCTCCTCCTGTCTGATATAAACCCCACACTGACACCAATCTCCTCCTGTCTGATATAAACCCCACACTGACACCAATCTCCTCCTGTCTGATATAAACCCCACACTGACACCAATCTCCTCCTGTCTGATATAAACCCCACAGTCACTGACACCAATCTCCTCCTGTCTGATATAAACCCCACACTGACACCAATCTCCTCCTGTCTGATATAAACCCCACACTGACACCAATCTCCTCCTGTCTGATATAAACCCCACACTGACACCAATCTCCTCCTGTCTGATATAAACCCCACACTGACACCAATCTCCTCCTGTCTGATATAAACCCCCACAGTCACTGACACCAATCTCCTCCTGTCTGATATAAACCCCACACTGACACCAATCTCCTCCTGTCTGATATAAACCCCACACTGACACCAATCTCCTTCTGTCTGATATAAACCCCACACTGACACCAATCTCCTCCTGTCTGATATAAACCCCACAGTCACTGACACCAATCTCCTCCTGTCTGATATAAACCCCACACTGACACCAATCTCCTCCTGTCTGATATAAACCCCCACAGTCACTGACACCAATCTCCTCCTGTCTGATATAAACCCCACACTGACACCAATCTCCTCCTGTCTGATATAAACCCCACACTGACACCAATCTCCTCCTGACTGATATAAACCCCACACTGACACCAATCTCCTCCTGTCTGATATAAACCCCACAGTCACTGACACCAATCTCCTCCTGTCTGATATAAACCCCACACTGACACCAATCTCCTCCTGTCTGATATAAACCCCACACTGACACCAATCTCCTCCTGTCTGATATAAACCCCACACTGACACCAATCTCCTCCTGTCTGATATAAACCCCACACTGACACCAATCTCCTTCTGTCTGATATAAACCCCACAGTCACTGACACCAATCTCCTCCTGTCCGATATAAACCCCACACTGACACCAATCTCCCCCTGTCTGATATAAACCCCACACTGACACCAATCTCCTTCTGTCTGATATAAACCCCCACAGTCACTGACACCAATCTCCTCCTGTCTGATATAAACCCCACACTGACACCAATCTCCTCCTGTCTGATATAAACCCCACACTGACACCAATCCCCTCCTGTCTGATATAAACCCCACACTGACACCAATCTCCTCCTGTCTGATATAAACCCCACACTGACACCAATCCCCTCCTGTCTGATATAAACCCCACACTGACACCAATCTCCTCCTGTCTGATATAAACCCCACACTGACACCAATCTCCTCCTGTCCGATATAAACCCCACACTGACACCAATCTCCTCCTGTCTGATATAAACCCCACACTGACACCAATCTCCTCCTGTCTGATATAAACCCCACACTGACACCAATCTCCTTCTGTCTGATATAAACCCCACACTGACACCAATCTCCTCCTGTCTGATATAAACCCCACAGTCACTGACACCAATCTCCTCCTGTCTGATATAAACCCCACACTGACACCAATCTCCTCCTGTCTGATATAAACCCCACAGTCACTGACACCAATCTCCTCCTGTCCGATATAAACCCCACACTGACACCAATCTCCCCCTGTCTGATATAAACCCCACACTGACACCAATCTCCTTCTGTCTGATATAAACCCCCACAGTCACTGACACCAATCTCCTCCTGTCTGATATAAACCCCACACTGACACCAATCCCCTCCTGTCTGATATAAACCCCACACTGACACCAATCTCCTCCTGTCTGATATAAACCCCACACTGACACCAATCTCCTTCTGTCTGATATAAACCCCACACTGACACCAATCTCCTCCTGTCTGATATAAACCCCACACTGACACCAATCTCCTCCTGTCTGATATAAACCCCACACTGACACCAATCTCCTCCTGTCTGATATAAACCCCACACTGACACCAATCTCCTCCTGTCTGATATAAACCCCACAGTCACTGACACCAATCTCCTCCTGTCTGATATAAACCCCCACAGTCACTGACACCAATCTCCTCCTGTCTGATATAAACCCCACACTGACACCAATCTCCTCCTGTCTGATATAAACCCCCACAGTCACTGACACCAATCTCCTCCTGTCTGATATAAACCCCACACTGACACCAATCTCCTCCTGTCTGATATAGACCAGGCGGGGGTTTGGAGAGGCGTCGTAAACATGTTACGTAAGCTGCGAACTCTTAAGAAAAGAACCTCGCGATATCAGAGGATGGTCCCGGCCCTCAGCGCAGAGCAGGGCCTCAGCATTCTCCCAGTTACAGACCCGGGTTCATCAGGGCCATCGTTATCGGGGCAAGAGCAACACGGCGCATGCGCAGTCGCAACACGGCGCGTGCGCAGTCGCCGTCTTCAGTCGGCGCACGAGCAACACGGCGCACGCGCAGTCGCCATCTTTGTTTGGGGCAATGTTTTGGAATTACCACTGACAGAATGTGAATAACTTGACCATCGACCTGCTTCACGCTTTCACTTCCAATTTCTTACTGATGAGAACAACGATATCAGGGCAGTTGCAATCATTTATATTCATATTGTGTCTTTAACATAATAAAACAGCCTCAGACATTTTCTCACAAATATTATACAGTGACATTTGATACTGAGCCATATTAGGACAGGTGACCAAAGGTTTGGTCAAAGAGGTGGGTTTTAAAGAAAGCAGAGGTGATGGACAGGCAGAGAGATTTAAAGAAGAGATTGCAGAGCTTGTGGCCTGTGCAACTGAAAGGATGATTTGTAATGGTATAATGATTAAAACTGAGAATGCTCAAGAGGAATTAGATTATAGTAGAGATCTCAGAGGAGTGTGTGTGGCTGGAGAAGATTACAGACACAGGAATGATTGTAACCATGGAGGAAAACAAAGATGAGAATTTTAAAATTCTGATGCTTCTTAAAAGGAAACATTTGTAGATGGGATCTGGGAAGTGTGGATTGAGAAGGGATCTGGGAAGTGTGGATTGGCACAGGCTGTTCTCTGGTAAGGATGTAAATGGAAATTGGGAGGCCTTCAAAGGAGAAATTTTGAGAGTGCAGAGTTTGTATGTTCCTGTCAGGATTAAAGGCAAAGTAAATAGGAATAAGGAACTTTGGTTCTCGAAGGAGATTGTAACACTGATTAAGAGAAAGAGAGAGTTGTATGAAATGTACAGGCAGCAAGGAACAGATTAGATGCTCGAGGAGTATAAAAAGTGCAAGAAGCTACTTAAGAGGGAAATCATGAGGGCAAAAAGAAGACATGAAGTTGCTTTGGCAGACAGAGTGAAGGAAAATCCAAAGAGCTTCTATAGGTATGTTAGGAGCAAAAGGATAGTGAGGGATAAATTTGGTCCTCTTGAAGACCAGAGTGGTAGACTGTGTATGGATCCAAAAGAGATGGGGAAGATACTAAATGGTTTTTTTTGCATCCGTATTTACTGAGGAAATGGGCATGGAGTCTACGGAAATAGGGCAAATAGGTAGGGAGGTCATGGAATCTTTACAGATTAAAGGGGAGGAGGTGCTCGCTGTCTTGAGGCAAATCAGAGTGGATAAATCCCCAGGACTGGACAGGGTATTCCCACGGACCTTGAGGGAAGCTAGTGTTGAACTTGCAGGGACCCTGGCAGACATATTTAAAATGTCAGTATTCACGGGGGAGGTGCCGGATGATTGGAGGGTGGCTCATGTTGTTCCGTTGTTTAAAAAAGGTATAAAAGTTGGAGTGTTATGGTAAGGTTATATAAGGCACTGGTGAGGCTGAATTTAGAGTATTGTGTACAACTTTGGTCACCTAGTTACAGGAAGGATGTAAATAAGGTTGAAAGAGTGCAGAAAAGGTTTACAAGGATGTTGCCGGGACTTGAGAAGCTGAGTTACAGAGAGAGATTGAATAGGTTGGGACTTTATTCCCTGGAGCATAGAAGATTGAGGGGAGATTTGATAGAGGTGTATAAGGTTTTGATGGGTATAGATAGAGTGAATGCAAGCAGGCTTTTTCCGCTGAGGCTAGGGGAGAAAAAAACCAGGGGGCATGGGTTAAGGGTGAAAGGAGAAAAGTTTAAAGGGCATATTAGGTGGGGCTTCTTCACGCAGAGAGTGGTGGGAGTGTGGAATGAGCTGCCAGATAAAGTGGTAAATGCGGGGTCACTTTTAACATTTAAGAAAAACTTGGACGGGTTCATGGATGAGAGGGGTGTGGAGGGATATGGTCCAAGTGCAGGTCAGTGGGACTAGGCAAAAAATGGTTCGGCACAGACAAGAAGACAAAAGGCCTGTATCTGAGCTGTAATTTTCTATGGTTCTATGGGTGAACATGATTTGGTGTGAGCAAGCATATGGGCTGTTTAGGATGGTTTGGAGGGGGTTGCTTAATGTTGGAGGCCGGTTGAAACTGTATTGGAATTGTTTAGTCTGGAGGTAAGAAAGGAATGGATGATGGATTCTGCAGCGACACGGTGGCACAGTGGTTGGCACTGCTGCCTCACAGCTCCAGGGACCCGGGTTCAATTCTCAGCTTGGGTCACTGTCTGTGTGGAGTCTTCACATTCTCCCCGTGTCTGCGTGGGTTTCCTCCGGGTGCTCCGGTTTCCTCCCATACTCCAGAGATGTGTGGATTAGGTTGATTGGCCATGCTAAGTTGCCCCTTAGTGTCAGGGTTTAGCAGGGTAAATACATGGGGCGATGGGGATAGGGCCGAGGTGGGATTGTTGTCAGTGTGGGCTTTATAGGCCGAATGGCGTCCTTCTGCACTGTAGAGATTCTTTGATTAACTGAGGCTAAGGCAGAGTTGGGGGATGTTACTGAGTTGGAAACAGATGATTTTGGTGATGATGTGGATATGTGGTCTAAAACTCTTCTCAAGTAAGACACCATGGTTGTGAACAACTTAGTTCAGCTTCAGATATTTAACATGGAGAGGGCGGAGTCAGTTGTGAGGGTGGTGAAGTTTGTAGTGGGGACAGAAGACAATGACTCCAGTCTTCCCGATATTCAAATGCTGGAAAGTTCTGCTCATGCAGTAATTGATGTCAGACAAGTCAGGATGTTGTATGAGTTGGAGGGGAACGAGGAGGTGATGATCTTCACATGCACCTACTACCCTGGTCCAGCTAAATGGTGGAGGTTGAGAGATTAGGAGATTCTGGTCAGGATGTAGATGTAGAGAAACCCTCTCCTTCACCCTCTGCTTCTTCTCACCCCTTCGATAGATATTGGTTCATGTGTCAGTCCAGACCAGGTGGCAGGTTTCCTTCCCTGAAGCACATTAGTGAATCAGTTGGGTTTTTATGACGATCCAGCAGCTTTCATGGTCACTTTTTCTTAATGCCGGCCCCACAAATTACCCCATTCATTCAGCTCAATTTCACAACCTGTTTTTGTGTGTTCTCTCTCACTCCCTTTTTTTCTGTTTTAAATCAATTTCATCGTGTCTTAGAAGATTAGGATTTGCACTTGGGAAACTGAAGCCAAACTCCACATCAGGATCTCACAGAGTCGCCTAATTTTTTGTGACCGGAATATCATCGGATTTTGAACATGGAAGGAAAAAGCACCGTTCACAGTGGGGAGAAACCATACTTGTGTTCCGTTTGTGGACAAGACTTCAACCAATCATCTCTCCTGTTCAAACATAAATGCAGTCATAATGAGGAGAAGCCGTGGAAATGTGGGGTCTGTGGGAAGGGATTCAATTACCCATCCCAGCTGGAAACCCATCGGCGTGGTCACACCGGGGAGAGGCCGTTCACCTGCTCGGACTGCGGGAAGGGATTCACTAAATTATCCACCCTGCAAAATCACCAGCGCACACACACTGGGCAGAGGCCATTCACCTGCTCTTTGTGTGGGATGGGATTCACTCAGTCATCCACCCTGATTAAACACAAACTAATTCACACTGGGGAGAGACCATTCACCTGCTCTGTGTGTGGGATGGGATTCACTCAGTCATCCACGCTGCTGACACACCAGCGAGTTCACACCGGGGAGAAGCGATTCACCTGCTCTGAGTGTGGAAAGGGATTCACTCACAAATCCACCCTGCTGACACACCAGCAAGTTCACACGAGGCAGAGACCATTCACCTGCTCCCAGTGTGGGAAGGGATTTGTTAATTCATCCATCCTAATTACACACCAAAGAGGCCACACTGATGAGAGACCGTTTAAGTGTCTGAAGTGTGGGAAATGTTTTAAAACCTCGCAGGAACTGGTGTCCCATCAACAAGTTCACACTGACGAGAAACCATTCAGATGCTCTCACTGTGGGACTGGGTTCAGGCGATCATCTCATCTCACTGTACATCAGCGGGTTCACACCGGGGAGAGACCATTCACCTGCGCCAAGTGTGGGAAGAGATTCACTCAGTCATCCGCATTGCTGAGACACCAGCAAGTTCATAAATAACTGGAGATTGGATGTTGTTGTCAGTCACATTATGGTCTGCACCTGCTGATGTTAATAAACTTCAGGCCAGTTATAGAGGCGAATATTCTGGACAAAATTCAAATACACCATCTTTGTGTTAATGTATTCTCTGTTGTCTTTTTTAAAAATCTGTGAATGGTTCTCCTTTTGAAGGGCCTCTCTCCCGTCTCCTCCATCCTCATCTTCAACAACAAGTGTGAGGAGCTCGTGGAGCTTCTTTGTCTCTAAGATTGAGACAATCTGATCAGCTGCTTCCCTCCCTTCCACTGGACCACCAGACAAAACTCTCTCTGAAATTTCCCTTTTTCCAAGTACTGAACTCACATCTTTCTCCAATTCTTCTGCTATCTCCCATCAAACCCTCTCACTGCTCATCTTGTCCATGAGACCTCCCTTCATCTCCCTTTACCCTCTAAACCACTGATAACCCAACTTCCCCACATTATCTAATATTGTCAATGGTTCTCTCTTTTGATACTGTCCCTCTCATCTGTAACTCACCTTCACTGGTAAATCTCCTCTGCACCCCCTCCAATGCAATCACATCCTTCTTATAATGTGGCGACCAGAACTGCACACAGTATTCCAGCAGTGACCTCACCACAGTTCTATGCAACTCCAACATGACTTCCTTGCTTTTGTAATCTATACCTCAATTGATAAAGGCAAGTGTCCTACATGCCTTTTTCACCAGCCTACTAACATACACTTCTGTCCTCAGGGATCTATGGACAATCACACCCAGGTCCCTTTGTTCCACAGAGCTTACTAGTGTCATGCCGTTCATTGAATTTTTCCTTGTCAAATTACTCCTTCCAAAAAGTGGAGCACTCTGAGCAAACCTATGCAGACACAGGGAGAACGTGCAAACTCCACACAGAGAGCTGTGGCACGGTGGTTAGCACTGCTACCTCAGAGTGCCAGGGATCCGGTTCAATTCCGGTCTTGGGTGACTGTGTGGAGTTTGCACGTTCTCTCCGTATCTGCATGGGTTTCCTCCGGGTGCTCAGGTTCCCTCCCACAGTCTGAAAGACATGCTGGTTCGGTGCATTGGCCGTGCTAAATTCTCCTTCAGTACACCCAAACAGGCGCCGAGTGTGGCGACTAGGGGATTTTCATAGTAACTTCATTGCAGTGTTAATGTAAGCTTACTCGTACTACCTGAGCCCAGGATTGAACTCAGGTCCCTGGCGCTGCTGATCACTGTGCCACCCTGCTGCCTGTGTTTTGAAAAATCATGTTAAAATCTGGAACTCAGATGGAACTATAGATTGGTGTTGAGTGGGAAGGTGTGGATCACTGCATTACTCCAGAGTGCCTTGGAATCAGATTTACAGAATGGATTCCTGTAATAGCAACAATCCCATTGCTATACGTTGGTCAGACTGAGGGTAGTATTTAAACTGGACACCATAGGTGTGTTAAAGGATAACATCCTCATGGAATTTATGAACTATCTGAAAGAATATTGAGAGCAAAGAAATCAATCTGGAAAATTGTAGTCACTTCACATTGTTCCAGGAGAAGTGGGATTAGGTTGTGTAGATGTCTGGTTTTACACAGCACACAGTCAGCCTGTGGTTTCACCCTGGATGCAGAATCTCTGAATTGTACCATTCAAATCACTCAATGGGTTTATCAGGGGCCAGAATGTCTGCTCAGAAAGAGGAAGGTTGGTATGGAACCAATGAGAAGTAACACAGACACTCACAGACACCCTCACACACACACTCACAGACACCCTCACAGACACCCTCACACACACACAGAGTCTCAGATGCCTCAAAATATCTCCTGTCACCTTACTGTTCTTAGTTTTTTTGAAATAAATCCTGAATGAATTATAAAATCACACACAAATACTTGTTGAGCTTCCCCTGAAAGACATCGATACTGTTCATTTCACTCCCTGTGGTCATGATTTCCATATTCTCACCACTCTTTGGGTGGAGAAATTTATCTTGGATTTCCTATTGGGTTTCTTGGCGACTGTCTTGTATTGATGGTCTCCAGTTTTGCCTTTCTCCAAAAGAAGAAACATTATTTCAAAACCTTTTATAATTTTGAAGCCCTCTATTAGGTTCCCCCTCAGCCTTAATTTTTCAAGAAAGCGTGAGCGTGTCAATCCTTTCCTGATGGATAACCAAACACACAGTTTAAAAATCATTTATGGGATGTGGACATCGCGAGCTTGGCCAGCATTTATTGCTAACCCCTGATTGACCTCGAGAAGGTGATGGTGAGCTGTTTTCTACATTTCTGGTATCATCATTAAAAATCATCTCTGTACCCTTCTCCAGTGCCGAGATATCTTTTTTATAATACGGTGACCAGAATGGCATGCAATGGTCGATAAGATTCTTGATCAGGGAGTCACAGGTTATCCAAAAGTGGTTTGAGCTTATCCATGGTTTTAAATCAGAATATTAAGAAGCAACAATTTAAAAATGATGCATTGTAAACGGGGGGAAAAAAACAGAAGACCCATGGCAGGTGACTAGCTGGGGTCTCAGCACTGATCCTGCATTACCCCAATAATCACTGCCTGCCAGTTGGAAAAAGACCTGTTTAATCTTACTCTATTTCCTGTCTGCCAACAAGTTTTCAATCTCAATACATTCGCCCCAATCCCATGTGCTTTAATTTTTATGAAGAAGTTGCTGTGTTGGTGGACGAGGGGAATCGGTTTCACATTTTCTATCTCAGGGCATAATCAGCAACAACTTGTATTTACACAGAGTGTTGTGGGGCTGGAGGAGGTTACCGAGATACTGAGGATCTTTTTAAAACTTCATTTTTACTGGATATAGGCGTCACTGGCTGGGCCAGCATTTCTTGCCCATCTCTAACTGCCTCCATTTCAGAAGGCATTTGAGAGTCAACCACATTGCTGTGGGTCTGGAGTCACATGTAGGCCAGACCAGGTAAGGACAGCAGGGTTCCTTTCTTAAAGGACATTACTGAACCAGAGTGGTTTTGACGACGATCAACAATGGTTAAGGTTTGTCATTAGACTTTTAATTCGAGATTTTAATTGAATTCAAATTTCACCATTGCCTGTGGTGGGATTCGAACCTGGGTCCCCAGAGCCTTACCCTGAGTCCAGTGATAATTCCACTGTGCCACTGCCTCCCCTATTCATCCAATTGTTACTGTTTATCTCAGGGCGCAGAAACAACAGAATCCAACTTTGCCGGTCACACATGACGTCGTCTATGTTTCAGCAGGCTGTAATACTGATTAAACCCCTTCCCACACATGGAGCAGTTGAACGGTTTTGCCCCAGTGTGAACTCGCTGGTGTCTCTGCAGGCGGGATGGATCAGTGAATCCCTTCCCACACAGGGAGCAGGTGAACGGTTCTGTCCCAGTGTGAACTCGCTGGTGTCTCTGCAGGCGGGATACCTGAGTGTATCCCTTCCCACACACAGAGCAGGTGAACGGTCTCTCGGGGTGTGAACTCGCTGGTGTCTCTGCAGGCAGGATGAATCAATGAATCCCTTCCCACACACAGAGCAGGTGAACGGCCTGTCCCCTGTGTGAATGTATTGGTGTCTCAGCAGGTCAGATGACCGAGTGAATCTCTTGCCACAAATGGAGCAGGAGAATGGCTTCTCCCCTGTGTGAGTGCGGCGGTGTGTCCGGAGGCTGGATGACTCCGTGAAAGCCTTCCCACACTTGGAGCAGATGAACGCCCTCTCCCCGGTGTGAACAGGCCGATGTCTCAGCAGGTGTTGTGAAGAAGCAAATGCTTTCCCGCACACAGGGCAAGCGTAAGGCCTCTCCCCTGTGTGAACACGCTCGTGTATCACAAGCTGGGATGAACGAGGAAACATCTTCCCACACACGGAGCAGAGGAATGGCCTCTCCCCAGTGTGAACTCGCCGGTGCCTCAGAAGATAGTAAGACCGAGTGAATTCCTTCCCACACACCGAGCAGGTGAACAGCTTCTCCCCAGTGTGAACTTGCTGGTGTGTCAGCTGGTCAGTTGATTGAACTTCTTCCTTTCTACACATTGAGGAGGTGAATGGTTTCCCTCCAGTGTGAATACTCTTGTGTGTCAAAAGGCGTGAAAATCGAGTGAATCTCTTCCCACACAGGGAGCAGAGGAAAGGCCTCTCCCCAGTGTGAACTCGCTTGTGTGTCAGAAGATGAGATGAATGAGCGAATCTCTTCCCACAAACAGAACAGGGGTACGGCTTCTCCCCGGTGTGAGTGCCCTGGTGTCTCAGCAGACTAATCCTTCTTTTGAAGGTCTTCTCACATTTAAAGCATTTAAAATGTCTCTTCTGAAAATGAACCAGTTGGTGAACGGTGCAGTGGGAGGACTGAGTGAATCTCTTCCCACACTGGGAGCAGCTGAATGGCCTGTCCTTGGTGTGAACTTGTTGGTGCTCAGTGAGATGCACTGAGTCACTGAACGACTCCCCACAGTGAGAGCAGCTGAACGGTCTCTCGTGTGTGTGAAGGAGCTGGTGCTCTGCAAGGCGGGAGGACTGGCTGAACCTCTTCCCGCAGTGGGAGCAGCTGAACGGTCTCTTGTCAGTGTGAAGGAGCTGGTGTTGGGCCTGTTCCTCAGAGGTCTCGACACTGTCCCCAGAATCAGAGCTTTGAAGAGGCTTCTCATCAATGTGATCGAGTTGGTGAGCCAGCAGGTTGGACGAACACATGAATTTCTTCCCACACACGGAGCAGGTGAATGAACTCTCACTGTTGCGAGCTCGCTGTCGTGTCAGCATGTTTTCCAGCTGTATCAATCCCTTCCCACAGGAGGAGCAGATGAACGGATTCTCACCAGCTTCCTGCTGAGATGGTCAATTAAATCCCTTCAGATGCACAAATTTTCAGATCCCGATGAACCGATTGACTCTGTCAGACGTGAGATTCGATCATCCAGACTGCAAATCCTTCCCTTCAATTTCCTGCAAAATCAGTTTACAAAGAATTACATGGATGGCACAGTGGTTCGTACTCCTGCCTCACAGCACCAGGGACCTGGGTTCGATTGTGGCCTTGGTTACCTGTCTGTATGGAGTTTGCACATTCTCCTCGTGTCTGTGTGGGTTTCCTCCGGGTGCTCCGGTTCCCTCCCACTCTCCAAAGATGTTCAGGTTAGGTGGTTGCCCCTTTCTGTCCCAAGATATGTAGGTTAGGGAGATTAGCGGGGTAAATATGTGGGGTTACGGGAATAGCCTGGGTGGGATGGTCTGAAAGGCCTCGTTCTGCACTGTAGAGATTCTATGAATACATGAGATACACAAAACACAAACAGGCCAGTCTAATTTTTAAATTCATTTTTAACAGGGTGTGGGCGTCACTGACTGGGACAGCATTTATTGCCCATCCCCAACTGCCCTCCATTTCACAGGGCATTTGAAAGTCAACCACATTGCTGTGGGTTACATGTAGGCCAGACCAGTTAAGGACGGCAGATTTCCATCCTTAAAGGACATCAGTGAACCAGATGGGTTTTTACGACAATCAACAATGGTTTCATGGTCATCATCAGACTTTTAATTGAATTTAAATTTCACCATCTGCTGTGGTGGGATTCGAACCTAGGTCCCCAGGTCATTATCCTGGGTCTCTGGGTTGCTAGTCCAGTGATAGTTCCACTGTGCCACTGCCTCCGCCGCCACCCCTGCCCTGATCTGTACTGGAATTTCTAATCCACACAAATCTCCTCTCATTCTGCTCACCTCAACTCAGCTTTTCAGCTCAACTTTTTAATCCCTTTTCTCTCATGTTCTCATCTGGTTTCCTTTTTAAAGCATCTGAAGTATTTGTCTCAACCACTTCCAGTCGCAGTGAGTTCCATATTCTAACAAGAAATAAATATCTCCTCCTGTTTGATTTATTCGTCTCTGTTGTCTGTTCATGGTTCCCAGTATTGGAAACACCAACAAGTGGAAACATTCCATTCACATCCTCCGACTTATCCCATTCAGAAAGCCTATATCAGAAGAGACAACTCTTGGTTTGAGCTTGTGTGTAAATCTTCCCTTTCTAACCCCCTGTTTAAGAAAAAGTGTCCAAAATCCATCACAATAGAAAATCGCAATATTATCTCAGGTACAAGTAATTCAGAAAGCTATTATTTATTATGAGGGGAATTGAGTAAAAGCAGTGAAGTTATGTTTCAGTTGCACAGGGCATTGGTTAGACATATCTGGAGCAGTGTGTACATTATCGGTTTCCTTATTTAAGGAAAAATATGAGTGCATATTATTCTTTAACTGCTTTATGAGAAGCAGTTCATAGTAGGTTTAGTAGACTAACACCTGGAATAGGTGGATTGTCTGATGAGGAGCAGTGAGACAGTCTCTGCTTGAGTTTAGCTTCTGCTCGACTTCAAAAGAGTAAGAGGCAACTTAATTTAAACCTTCAAGATTCTGAAAACTCTTGACAGGGTGGATATGGAGAGAAAGGTTAAAGCAAATTACTGCGGATGCTGGAATCTGAAACCAAAAGAGAAAATGCTGGAAAATCTCAGGAGGTCTGGCAGCATCTGTGAGGAGAGAAAAGAGCTGAAGCTTCGAGTCCAGATGACCTTTCGTCAAAGCATAAAAAAGGCACAGAAAGTGGGAGATATTTACACTGTGAGGGGATGAAAGATGGGTCCAAGCCACAGGAACCAGGGGAAAGGATGCTAATGGCAGTCCATAGAGAGTATAGAAGTGTGAATGGCCAAACAGCAGAGAAGCTGAAGAAGTTGTGATGGATGAAGATGGGGGGGGGGGGGGGGGTGGATTGGAGGGAGGTAAAATTGAGAAAAAGGGGGAAAGGCGAAGCAAAGGGGGAGAAAAGATGCTGCCTGACCTGCTGAGACTTTCCAGCATTTTCTCCCTTGGATCTGGAGAGGATGTTTACTCTCAGGGGAGAATCGAGGGAGTCGCTGTTTTAAAAAACAGCATTGCCCATTGAAAACAGAGATGAGATGTTTTTCTCTCAGAGGGTCATGAATCTTTGAATTCACGTTCTTCAAAAGTGGAGGTAGAGCCTGATTTCAATTAGATAAATCTCTTGGGGCGACAGGGATCAGGGTATTGAATTTGATAATCAGCCATGACAATAATGAATGGCGGCGCATGCTCGAAGTGCCGAACGGTCGACTCCCAGCTTCTATTTTCTATGTATGTTTCTATGTAAACATGAGGAGCCTGGGGCTGAAGTGTAACCAAAAGCTGTGTAACCGCTTTCGGTAACGATACAGAGTTTGCAACCTCTCACACTGAATATGTACATGGCCCATGGACTCATCGAGGCTGCAAACATCAGCTGCAGCCTGAGGGTGGGTGAAGCTGTTTAAAAACCTGTTGCTCCTTGTGCGATTGGACCGGGAGCTCGGACCTGGAGGGGAAGCAGAACCATGAAGCCCCGCCCACTCGATGCTGCGTCACCGAGAGCATGCGCTCTCCTCCCTGCTGAATCAAGATGGCGGCCGTTAACCTGAGTCTCGTCTCGGGAAAAAGACCGGAAGCTGCAAACACAGACCGACGGGCTCATTTTCGAGATTTGGGGCCTTGACCAGGTATTTAGAAACCCTCTACGTCCATCCGCCGGTTCCATTGCTCCCTCTATGTTTCCGCATCCTTACCGGCTGCTGATGAGACAGAGGAACTTCTCTCCGATTGCGATCACCCACACTGCGTGCTGCAAACGCCGTTGCTTCCTGCGCATGCTCCAGACTGTAACATTACTGCGCATGCGAACCCCTTCCCGTGCGTTCCATGGGGACACCTCAGCCCCGCCCCTCATTCAGTCCGATTGGATGGAGGACCAACCGCTCCCGCTCGGTCCTCCAGCCCCGCCCCCTATTCCTATTGGTCCGGAGCGGCCGTCAATCAGTGCCCGGGCATTGTGATGTGGAGCATGCGCAGTGTCATTGCTGGCCTTGGCGCTTGTTTGTCCCGGAGAAGCGGAGTCAGCGTTAGGCGGTGGCTGGGAGGATTTGGAAACACTTTGTGGATCCGCAAACCCTTCAGAATCATTGTCAGCTCCCTGGTTTGCAGCTGCGGGGCTTCTCCCTCCCTCCCTCCCGGGAACAGGCCCAGGTTAACGGCCCCATCCTGGCTCAGCCACTGGAGGATGGTTCACATCAGAGGATGGGGGAGGGGGACAATAAATAAGAGGTTACACTTTGGCCTCAAATCAATGAGGACTCTGATCTCTGGGAAGGAAGGAAACCCTGGGAGGTGGGCGGGGAGGATTCACAAACACCCGCTGGAGGCCCCAACACCCCCAATAAGACCCATTGGTTTTATTGTCAGTCTGCAGACAGGAGCTGGAGAACTGAACCCAGACAGAGGAGAGGGAGGGAGAAAACTGGGAGTGGAGGAAAGAAATGGTGAGATGGGTTTGGATTTCAGCCCAGGGAGGAGGGAGAGTGTGTGGTACAGGGATTTACTGATTTGGGGGAACAAGAGAGGCAATTTTCTTTTTAGCATGGCCAATCAACCTAACTCGCACATCTTTGGACTGAATTTCTATCTCGATTGACCGTGACGATTTTTGTTAACTCCTTTTACAGGTGAGGTGAGGAAACATCACATAAAAATCAGATTGAGTATCGACTTATTTGGACCTGAATATCCTGAGACTTTGAACGTGGAAGGAGAAATGTTTATCTGTTCTGCCTGGAGGAGAAGATTTCAAACATCAGTGTGACTGGAAAAGCACTGAGACACACACACCCAAGTGAGAGTGTTCCAGTGAACTGACTGTGGAAAAAGCTTAAACCAGTTACACAGCCTGAAGAAACATCACACCATTCACAGCTGGGAGAAACTGTACATATGTTGTGTGTGTGGACAAGACTTCAACTGATCATCCAACCTGGAGAGACACAAGGACACTGGCACTATGGAGAAACCATGGAAATGTGAGGACTGTGGGAAGGGATTCAATTATCCTTCCCATCTCGAAACTCATCGTCGCAGTCACACAGGAGAGAGACCGTTCATCTGCTGTGTGTGTGGAAAAGGTTTTGTTCAGTCACAACACCTGCAGTCACATCAACGCTCTCATTCCAATAAGAGACATTTAAAATGTTCCAACTGTGAGAAGGGCTTTAAGAGCAAAAAGCACTTGAAACAACACCAACACATTCACACTGGAAAGAGGCCGTTCATCTGTTCTGTGTGTGGGAAGGGATTCACTCAGTCAGCCACCCTGATGAGACACCAGCAGACTCACACAGGAAAAAGGCCATTCACCTGCTCAGTGTGTGGGAAAGGATTCATTCAGTCATCCACCCTGCTGAGGCATCTGCGAGTTCACACTGGGGAGAGGCCGTTCCCTTGCTCCAAGTGTGGGAAGGAATTCATTCGGTTAGACACTCTCAGTTTGCATCAACATGTTCACACTGAAAAATTACTTTTTAAACATTACGAATGAGAGAAGAGTGAGTTGCAGACACACCAATGCATTTGTGTTGAAGAGTGGATGCTCACCTGCTCTGTCTGTGGGAAGGGACTTATTCAGTCACAACACCTATTGAGACATCAGTAAGTTTTTGTGCAAGGGTGGGATTCTGTCAATCACTTCCATTGTGTGTTTCTGCTCATGTTAAACTCCAACCCTGTTATAGGAGTTATTGATATTCTAGATAAATGTCACTAAGTCAGTTTTTATGGAAATGCGCAGTGCTGTGTTAATATTTCTCCAATGGAAGAGGAGACTAATTGATGTCCTGCTACCAGCTTCATTTTGGGGCCTTTTATCATTTCGAACTCTAGATTATTTCAGTTCTCACGCCTTCGGTTATTCTCATGGACAATTCTCAGCTCCCCATATTTTCCAGAGTGTCTCTCCTGGCGCTGGGATCCAGGGAAGTTATCGGTCACAGTCCTGTGATCAATAAAGCTAAAACCAAATCTGCTTGTTGTTTCTGACTCTTGGACTTCACCCCTGTCCCAAACCATCTCTCTCTTCTTTGATGTGTGAATGGAACATGATGCCTGCAAACCTGGTTTCAATTGAAATCATCTCAGCAAATTTAACAGGAGCCTGCAGGCTGATGAGATTGTGTAACACTGTCAGTGTGTTCCTGTACAGCTCTGTATTTAACAGGAGCCTGCAGGCTGATGAGATTGTGTTACACTGTCAGTGTGTTCCTCTGCTGCTCTGTATTTAACAGGAGCCTGCAGGCTGATGAGACAGTGTTACACTGTCAGTGTGTTCCTGTGCTGCTCTGTATTTAACAGGAGTCTGCAGGCTGATTAGACTCTTCTCCGGTTAGTGTGCTCCTGTACAGTGGAGCCTTTGCTGTTATGAAATGTGGGTGAAAAGTAATGAGCCTCATATCCTTGCTCATGTTGCTGTGATTGTGCAGAAAGGGGATGTGTAAAGAGCTGGTCTTTGTGTGGAGATATGAACCAAGGAAATGGTATGTGTTTGTGACAGTGACACAACCTGTGCTCACACTCAGAACAATGCACAGATATCATTCTGGTTACAGTTTGAACAGGGTCAGATCACAACTGTCGTGAACAATTTAAACATGAATATCTCTAGTGTAGCTGCAGCTTGTTAGATCAGAGCTGAGGAGGAGAGAGTTCTGAATCCACTGTATTATCTCTGTTCTGCAGACTGGGTAACTTTTTAAATTGAATGATATTTCATTCAAGAAACAGGATCACAGCCAAAAGGCTGAATTGCTTTGTAACTTATATCAAAAAATCATAAAATTCAGGTACAGACTAAATAATCATGTTAAACACATGGAAACTGTGACAATCCAGTAATAATAACAATTAACAAATTCATCAGGTAATAGGAAAGTGGTAGACAGGATATTAAAGAAGGAATATTGTATTAGATTATGCTAAAATTACAGACCAATACACCATTACAGGCTCGGGGATGCATATAAATTTCATATAAAAGGCAGGCAGTGGCGTAGTGATATTGTCGCTGGACTAGTAATCAAGAGTCCCAGGTAATACTTCAGGGACCAGGGTTCGAATCCCATCACGGCAGGTGGTGAAATCTGAATTCAATAAAAATCTGGAGTTAAAAGTCTCATGACCATGAAACTATTGTCGATTGTTGTAAAAAAAACCCCATCTGGTTCACGAATGTGTTTAGGGAAGGAAATCTGCCGCCCTTACCTGGTCTGGCACATCTTTGACTCCAGATCCACAGCAATGTGGTTGACTCTTAAATGCCCTCTGCAATGGCCTAGCAATCCGCTCAGGTCAAGGGTAATTAGGGTGGGTACTAAATGCTGGCCAAGCCAGTGACATCCACATCCCATGAATGAATTTTTAAAAAGTACTTCACTGAGTACTGGAACCATGTGAGGAATTACTCTGTCTGTATTATTGCAGTGCTGTTAATAAAGTCAGTAAAAGACAATCTGTTGTTGGGAGCTTGATTATCAGCGGCTGAAACCACAAGGTTCAATATTTAGAGTCAATAAGATGAACAAAGAAACACATCAGGGCCCAATACTCCAGCTGGATACTCACAGGAGAAAGTCTGGTATCTAAAACCTTGAGTGGAGCGAACAGAGAAAGATCCCAACGGTAAAGAACCCTCAAATTATTTATAGTTCTCTAATGTTGACAGATTTCAAGTCAGTTTCTATCACTGAAGTCAATGGCAGGTGAGAGATGGCCAAAGGTTCCAGATAGAAATGTAACTTGATGTTATCATTACCTTACATTGGTAGATTCAGGATTTTCACACAAACATTTTCAATCTTCGTACTATTTTCAGACTGTAAAGTTAAACCTGCCGTTTTACTTTGTCAGGAACAGATCCCAGTTTTACACCAATCTCTGATTTGACATCATGTTTCCAGCATTCTTTCTGACTCTAAATATAGTTGTAAAGGAGCTTCTGTTCCATATCTAAGAGCTCTAAACCATGGAAGAGAGTGGCTTTCTTACACACATCAGGATTAACCCACACATTCAGTCTTCAATATGATTAAAAGCAGAATCTAATTCTTGCAGTCATTTGTGAACTCGCTGGTGTGTCACAAGCTGTGATGACAGAGTGAATCAAAGAACAAAGAACAGTACAGCACAGGAAACAGGCCCTTCGACCCTCCAAGCCTGTGCCGCTCCTTGGTCCAACTAGACCAATCGTTTGTATCCCTCCATTCCCTTCCCACACATTGAGCAGGTGAACGGCCTCTCCCCAGTGTGAACTCGCTGGTGTCTCAGCAGATGGGATGACTGAGTGAATCCCTTCCCACAGTCAGAGCAGGTGAACGGCCTCTCTCCAGTGTGAACTTTCTGGTGTTTCAGGAGTTGGGATGACTGAGAGAATCTTTTCCCACAAACGGAGCAGGTGAATGGTCTCTCCCCAGTGTGAACTCGCTGGTGCAACAGAAGCTGGTATGACTGAGTGAATCCCTTCCCACACTCAGAGCAGATGAATGGCCTCTCCCCAGTGTGAACCTGCTGGTGTGTCCGAAGGTGGTGTGGTTGAGTGAATCACTTTCCACCCACAGAGCAGGTGAATGGCCTCACCCCAGTGTGACTTCGCTGGTGTGTGAGCAAGTCAGATGACTGAACAAATCTCTTCCCACACTCAGAGCAGATGAACAGTCTCTCCCCAGTGTGAAGTCGTTGGTGTATTTGCAGATACCTTTTGCTCTTAAAGCTCTTATCGCAGTCAGAACATTAAAAAAGTCTCTGATCACTGTGTACATGTTGATGTTCAGTGAGCTGGCATGACTGAGTGAATTCGTTGCCACACACAGGCCTGGTGAATGCGCTCTCCTCAGTGTGAACTTGCTCATGCGCCAGCAGGTCACGAGTCAGCAAATTCCTTCCCACACATGGAGCATCTGAACGGCCTCTCCCCAGAATGAACTGGCTGGTGTGTCAACAGACTGGATAACTGAGTAAATCCATCTCCACACATGGAGAAGGTGAACGGTCCCTCCGCAGTGTGACTGTATTGATCATTTCCCAGTTCAAATGGGAACATTAATCCCATCCCACAATCACCATATGGCCATGCTTTCTCCATAATTCAGTTATTCATTTGTCTCTCCAGGTTGGATGTTCAGTTGGAGCCTCTCACAGAACACCTGTACATTTCTCCGCATTGTGAATGGTATGATGTTTTTTCAGGCTGTGTAACTGGTCTTTCCACAGTCAGGTCACTGGAACACTCTCTCTCAGGTGAGTGTGTGTGTCTTGATGCTTTTCCAGTCACACTGATGTTTGAAATCTTTTCCCGCAGACAGAACCAACATTTCTCCTTCCACATTCAGAGGTCGATGATATTCAGTCCCTGATGAATCGAGTGATTCTGTCAGATTTTGACATGATGTTTGTTCTGACTTTCCCATCTGGAACTCCTCTCCCTCTAACGACACAGTAGCACAGTGGTTAGCACTGCTGCTCCACAGCTCCAGGGACCTGGGTTCGATTCCCGGCTCGGGTCACTATCTGTGTGGAGTTTGCACATTTTCCTCATGTCTGCATGGGTTTCCTCCGGGTGCTCCAGTTTCCTCCCACAGTCCAAAGATGTGCGGGTTAGGTTGATTGGCCATGCTAAAATTGCCCCTTAGTGTCCTGGGATGCGTGGATTAGATACCTCTGAACAAAAAAACTGTATTTGAAAATCTGGCCACTGCCTGAAGTATTGGAACCATGCAGGGATGATAAGATCTTCAGACAGAGACACCACCCCCCACCCCCAAACACACACACGCACATGCACCCGCACACACACGCACTTCATGATCTGTTGGTAAGATTTCCTGAAACCCCAGAAGCTGGCTTTTATCAGGTGGCATATGGGACATTATACTGGGATAGCAGTGTGACTGCGTAGATGTGATATGTTATATGTGGTGTAATTAACATGTGGAAATGTCTGGTGAAGCTGCATTGAAGAACGGGTCCCTGATATGCTCAGCTCATCTAACAGAACAACATTGACTGATTAATGTGGTCAGTGGAATGGGACAACATTTTAAATCATCAAGGTATTGACACAGACTCCACAGACAAACTGACTTTAAAATAATCAGGACAGAATTAAAGACACTGGGATTGATCAGAAGAGTAAAATTATACTGAAGAGGCATATAGAAAATATCCACAAGATGGATTTGGGTGAAAAGGGAGCTTGAGAATCTTTAAAGTTGAACTTTTGTTTCAACCAGAGGGACTTACCACAAATCAGTCATATAGATTTGCAAGTGATGATCTACAGTTCAGGATGAATCAACATCAACCGGTATCACATTTTAGTGAAAATGTGTTTCTGTTGCTGATTCGGATCATTCTCGTTGCTTTAATATGTCATCAATATTAAGTAATCAAGAAATTAGGGAAAAACAATTGTAGCTGAGGAATAGCTGCATTAATCAGAAATCAGTTTGTGAGAATCAATAAGGATTTTCCCTTCTCACGGTGGGGAGATTGACAACTGATAAAATATGAAGGCATTTATTTAATATTACCGGAATAGTTCATTCCCCCTCTCACTTATGAAGAAAGCTTCCATAGCAGTTGCTGGGTAACAAACACAGGACAGGCCTGTTATCACTGTCCAGGATATGTCTCCCTCACAGACAATGAAACAAGATATTTCTAACTCTGATACGATTTGATCTCATGACTTGGATGGCCAGCCATGATCCTCATGAATGGTGGAGCAGGCTTGTAGGGCCAAATGGCCTCCTCCTGCTCCTATTTTCTCTGTTTCTACAAGTAAAGAGAGTGCAGAGGAGGTTTACCAGGATGTTGCCTGGTATGGAAGGGCTTAGTTATGAGGAGAGATTGGGTAAACTGGGGTTGTTCTCACCGGAAAGATGGAGGATGAGGGGTGACCTAATAGAGGTGTATAAAATTATGAAAGGCATAGATAGGGTGAACGGTGGGAAGCTTTTTCCCAGGTCCATGGTGACATTCACGAGGGGTCATAGGTTCAAGTTGAGGGGGGGGAGGTTTAACACGGATATCAGAAGGACGTATTTTACACAGAGGGTGGTGGGGGCCTGGAATGCGCTGCCAGGCAAGGTGGTGGAGCGGACACACTGGGAACGTTTAAGACTTATCTAGATAGCCACATGAACGGAGTGGGAATGGAGGGATACAAAAGAATGGTCTAGTTTGGACCAGGGAGCGGCACGGGCTTGGAGGGCCGAAGGGCCTGTTCCTGTGCTGTATTGTTCTTTGTTAACCTATTTGTGTTAAGGTTAAAACACGCTCTCAAGGAAAATAACCATCACTTTGGACAAGGAAGAGATTTCAAAGTGATCCACACTGGCTTCAGCCCAACATCCATTCTCTGGTTCACACCAGTGAACAGTTCAGAGTAGACTGAAGCTATTAGCAATGGAGCCCAACATTTAATCTGTGTCATTGGTTTGTCCTCGGGAACTGGGAAACCGCTCTCACTGTCATAGATCAATTTTGTTTTCATTCCATTATGCATCATTATTAACTGTTGTTTCATAATAAACCAATCTAAAACTCACACATGAGCTGAAGTCCCTCTTTTGGGTAATCAGATTCCCCTGGATCACGTCTTACCAAACACTGCGTGCACTTCTAGTTGCCATATTAAAAAAAAGTTGAGGCATTAGAAAGGGAAGAGAAAATTTACAATAATTATATCAGAAATGTGTAGGTACTAGATACTAGGAAAGGATTGACAAGCTGGGTCTCTTTTTTTTCAGACTGCAAAAGCTTCAATCCACCAAGCGACCTACTAGGATATACCCGCTCCCTCCTTTTACTGTGGATAATGGGCCTGTATAATCAACCTGCAAAGTTTCCCAGGGAATATCATTCAGATGGGATGTGTCCATTTGGACATTATATTTCACAGAGCCAGATTAATTTGGACACAGATTCAAGTGGTAAGGAACATCCTCCTGTTTCCTCAGCCACCGGTAGTAATTATGAACATAAGGATGAATCAAAAGAGAAACACTTCCTAATATAATCCCTAAACTAGTTGTTTTGTAAGACATCACAATGCAGCAAGTTAAATTCAATCCACCTTGTTGGATTGTCCAGTCCTTACTCGCTGTGAGCCATAAGAGAAAGTTGTTCCTATGGTGTACGGCCTATCTGACCACAGTCACGTCAGAGTCAGGATCGTGACGAGTTTTAAAATCAGGTTTAACTGGAGTCTGTCAGACCAGTGCCAATGATTATGTTTTGGGTGAAGCCCATGGAATCTCCTCGAAAGCAGCTTTCTTGGTGAGTCAGTCTGCCTGGTTCTTACCGTCACTCTTCACTAACTCCTGCTGCTGATCTACCTTCACCTTACAAATAGCAATTTGTCCCGGACACTTACCAGCAACATCCCCAATCATTCAGAGTTTGAAATGGTGGGCGATTTTTTTTTTTGCCAGAGAAGTTGTTTCCAGTGAAGGAGGTACAACTAATGAAACTTTCAGTATAGTTGGTGATTCTATCAGTAATGGGCTGTATTGGTGATGTCCTCAGATTTCTGGGCTAAATATTGTGGTGCCAATTTAATAAGGATGCCACATACTGTCACTGGAAATCAAAGACACAGCACCAGACTGATATGGACCTGATTCATAAAACCCAGATCAATCTACGAACTCTAATACAGTCAAACAGGGATATGGCTTTAACAGGATTGGACTTTGTCTCTTTCTTCTGTTAGGTATGTGGAATTCTTTCATGCTTCAATATCCCAGCCGAGTGATAATTGTGAAGTTTCAGGATATTAATGTCTTTACTTTGTAATCTCACAATTCGTCTACTCTTTAACACCAGGAGCACTCCCTTTATTCACAATGTTACCAGGGCTTGTCCAATCTGTAGAATCATCCAATTAAAGTCTAACAGGTACTCTGTGCGTTTCACTCAAGTGAGCATTTAATATATGCTGAATAAACGGGACAATCAATCTTTGCCCTCTTTTTAGGTCAAACCAAACCAAATAAACAAACTCAGCTTAAATCAGGACAAAGTAAAAGGGGCAGCTCCCCAAAAAGGAGGGGGAACAGCCCGAACAGAAATCAAAGTACAAAGGAAACTTAAAAACATCAAATTAAAATGTGATTATTGGGGTCAATGATGCACCCCAACCCCTGCGGTGCCCAGCGGGCGCGGAAAGCGTCAACCTCGCCCGTGGACACCGCATGCTCCCTCTCCAGGGACACCTGGCCGCGAACGTAGCCGCGGTAGAGGGGAAGACAGTCAGGATGGACGGCCCCCTCGATCGCCCGCAGCCTGGACCGGTAAATGGCGCGTTTCGCCAGGCCCAGGAGCAGGTTCACGAGGAGGTCGCCATCCCGACCCTCCCCTCTCCGCACCGGGTGTCCGTAGATCAGGAGCGTGGGACTGAAGTGCAGACAAAACATCAACAAAAGGTTCTTCAGGAAAACATAAAGGGAGTGCAGCCTAAGACACACAACAAAGACGTGGTCCACGGACTCCACAAGGCCGCAGAAAGGGCAGTCTTCGGAGCCCGTGAACCAGTGAACCCTACGGTTGTGCGGAACTGCTGCATGCATCACCCTCCACCCCAGGTCCCCGACGTAATTGGGGGAGATCCCTCCGTAGAGGGACCTCCAGCGGGGACCTCCGCCGCCCGGCGGCAACAAGGCCCGCCAAGGTGTATCCGGGCGACAGGCGAGGAGGCAGTGATGGAAGGTGTGCAGCAGCAGCCCGCACAGGAAACGCCTCCGCGCGGTAGAAAAAGGCACGGAGGGCATTTCCGCGAGGCGGCTCAGGCTGTGGGGTACCTCACCTAGGGGAGGGGGCTGAGGCTTTGGGCCAATGTGGAATTCCGCCCGAACAGGGGAACGCTCGGGCGGGATCCCACCGCACGCCTGCGCCGTCTCAAGTTTGCGTGCAGTTTCGGGGCCGAGCACGACCGTCCTAAGGTCTAGGATGGCTTTGGCCGCGCGCACAGATGAATGTGTCTGAGATGCATCAACCTGGAATACCTTTTCCATTAAGCTCTCAGTTCACGAGAGCATATATATATTCGTCAGAGAGGTTTACAGCAGGTTCGGCCCAACTTGCCCTTTTTTAAAAAACCCCTAAGCTAATCCCAATTGCCCGCATTTGGCCCATATCCCTCTACACCCATCGTACCCATATAACTTCTCTAAGCTTATTAAAGACAAAATTGTACCCGCCTCTATGACTACCTCTGGCAGATTGTTCCAGACACTCACCACCCTCTGTGTGAAAAGATTGCCCCTCTGGACACTTTTGTATCTCTCCCCTCTCACCTTAAACCTATGCCCTCTAGTTTTAGACTCCCCTACTTTTGGGAAAAGATATTGACTATCCAGCTGATCTGTGTCCCTCATTATTTTATAGACCTCGATAAGATCACCCCTCGGCCTCCTACGCTCCAGAGAAAAAAGTCCCATCTATCCAGCCTCTCCTTATAACTCAATCCATCAAGTCCCGGTAGCATCCGAGTAAATCTTTTCTGCAATCTTTCTAGTTTAATCATATCCTTTCTATAATCGGGTGACCAGAATTGCACACAGTATTCCAAACGGGGTCTTATTGTTCTGACTTTGCCAACAGGGCTGTGGAATTTATTGGATAGATCTTCCAAAGGCCAGCACAGACATACTGAGCTGAATGGTTTCCATCCATCTGTATCATTCTGTAAAACAATGAATATTCAGAATCAGGATGAGACAGAACGAGAGGAACCAGTGACTGTGCGATTGAATCCAGACAGAGTCAGCACCATCAGGGAAAGGGAAAGAGAGGAGACAGTGTAAAAGCTTCCCACAGGAGAATTTGAGTAATTTAACATAGCAGATCATCAATTCGCAATAATTTGCGTTTTTTTAAAATTAGTTTATCTCAATACCTAACAATGTTATTTTATATTCACTGTTTGAGGTTACAATGGCGCTGCTGTTAACCACCATTCCTTGCGGTTGTGAAAGTACCCTATTCACTCCACAGGAGCCCACAGCGCATGCGCGGTGTTGTATGTGGAGCATGCGCAATGTCACTTTGCTCGGAGCCCTGCGAGTGCGGGAGTTGCTTTTTTCAATGGGTGAGAGTGTGTGGGGCGGAGGGAGGAATGGAGCTGGGAGTCAGGGTGGGGAGGGAGGAATGGAGCCAGGAATCAGGGTGGGGAGGGAGCGGAGGCTTCACAAACACCTGCTGTAGGCCGCAAGGTCCGAATCAGAGCCTGCGGGTCCCGGGTTTGCAGCTGCGGGGATTGAATCCGGGATCAGGCCCAGTGCAGCGGCCGCCATCTTTGTTCCGCGGGGAGCAGAGCGCGCATGCGCGGTCAGTCAGTGGTGCTTCAGGGTCCCGGTGACCAGGAGAGGAAAGGTTTGACTCATTGACTGACAGGGCGGGTTAATTGGCGCTCTCTTTAGAGAGGGAAGGTGCTACAGGGCGAATGTGCGGCCATCCGAATAACAGAAGAAAATATAATCAGAATTAGGAGCATGAGGAGGCCATTCGACCCATCAAGGTTGCTCTGCGATTCAATAAACTCATGGCTCATCTGATCAAGAAAATGCTGGAAAATCTCAGGTGTGACAGCATCTGTGGAGAGAGAATAGAGCTAAAGTTTCAAGTCTGGATGACCCTTCGTCAGAGCCCATCTGTTCATTGTCATAACTCAGTTTTCCTCCAGCCTCTCTCACCCTTAACTCCCTTGGAGGTGAAACTCCCGGTGCGAACACAGCCTTGAATATACTCAATGACCAATCTCCACTGCCCACTGGGGGAGAGAACTCCACGGGCTACTGGCCCTCTGAGAGATGCAATTGCTCCTCATCTCTGTCCCTTTTTTTAAACTGTCCTTGCAATTTTTGATTCCCTGATATGGGGAAACAGCACTTACCCTGTCAAGTACCCTCAGAATCATATGTGCTTCAGTTAGATCTCCTCTCATTTATCTAAAATCCAATGAGTATCGACGCACCCTGTTAACCTTTCCTAAATAAACAAACTTCTTTATGCCAGGAATTATCGTAGTGGACCTTGTCTGAACTGCAACCTATGTCACCATTTCAATCTTAAATAATCCTATGCTAGGAAACAGAAGGAGAGGTGTTATGAATTTATATTCTGGACTAACTAATGGATTTTGGAAACTCCTTTTACAGTTAGAAGGGGATGATTTATACACAGCAATCTCAAACCAAGAAAAATGTTTATCTCTTAATCTCTAACCACTGTTGACACATGACTCTTGTAATCTCCTTTCACAGGGAATTAGAAGATTTGAAGACTGCAATTGTTGTCCGACTCCAGTGCTTCTGGCATCTTTCCAGCTGCAGGCTCCAGCAGGAGGTTTTAAATTTGAAAACAGTGAAATTGTTCCGGAGGTGAGTATTATTGCGCATTCATCTACAGTTTAGAGTTTTTAGTGCTTTGCTCTGTTGTCTGTGAGAGGTTTCATGGCTCTGGGGTTGGTGTGATTCACCAGCGAGTTCACACTGGGGAGAGGCTGTTCACCTGCATTGTGTGTGGGAAGGGATTCAGTCAGTCATCCACCTGCTGAGACACCAGCGAGTTCACAAGTGATTGCAGGGGTTGGATTTTGCTGTTTTGCTGCTGTTAAATCACATTCAGGACTGAACCATGTTCATTAATCTGAATCATCGATGCAGATTTGATGGGCTGAATAGTCTCTTTCTGCACTGTAGGGGTTCCACGGATTCTTAAAATTCTGTCCGAATTGAAGATAATTTCACTATTTCTGATTTCCGCACATCTGGAGATAAATTCCACTCCTTTGTGAGCATTTTGATTGATTTGATGGCTCGCAATGATGTTTTAAATTCATTATTCACTCTAAGCCAGTGAGGAAAGAGTGTTCCACAGCAACTAGAATTGTCTGTTCTCAGTTTCTGAGCTGTACTGACTGTGATGACATTTGTAAACTCCTTTTACAGGATATTAAAAGGGGAGGATTTGCCAGAAGAAATCTCAAACGAAACTTCACGTCAAGCTCTGACAGAGTCACTCATTAGGACGGGGAAAACCATCACCCATTTTACCATCAGAGTGACAGGAAAAGCACCAAGACGCAGTCACCCACACCATGGGAAAACCATGGAAATGTGGGGATTGTGGAAAGGGATTCAGATCCCCATCTGAGCTGGAAACACATCGACGCAGTCACACTGGGGAGAGGCCATTCACCTGCTATCAGTGTGGAAAGAGATTTACTAATTCATCCGACCTGCTTACACACCAGCGAGTTCACACTGGGGAGAGGCCATTCACCTGCTCTGATTGTGGGAAGAAATTTAGTATTTCATCCAATCTAGTGAGACACCGTCGAGTTCACTCTGGGGAGAGACCATTCACCTGCTCAGTGTGTGGAAAAAGATGCAGAGATTCATCCACCCTGCTGGTACACCAGCAAGTTCACACCAAGGAGAGGCTGTTCACTTGTTCTGAGTGTGGGAAGGGATTCACTCGGTTATCCAGTCTGCAGAGACACCATCGCGTTCACACTGGGGAGAGACCATTCACCTGCTCAGAGTGTGGGAAAGGATTCAGAGATTCATCTGACCTGCTGGCACATCAGCGAGTTCACACTGGGGAGAGGCCGTTCATCTGCTCCGTGTGTGGGAAAGGATTTGGAGATTCCTCCACCCTGCTGACACACCAACGAGTTCACACTGGGGAGAGGCCGTTCACCTGCTCCAATTGTGGGAGGGAATTCAGTCAGTTAGCCAATCTGCTAAGACACCAGCAAATTCACAGCGGGGACAGGGAGGGGCCTTTCACCTGCTCAGAGTGTGAGAAGCGATTCAGTGATTTACCTACCCTGCTGACACACCAGCGGGTTCACACCGGGGAGAAGCCATTTACCTGCTCCGTGTGTGGGAAGAGATTCAATCGGTCATCCAACCTGCTGACACACCAGAGAGTTCACACTGGGGAGAGACCATTTACCTGCTCTGACTGTGGGAAGGGATTCACTCAGTCATCCCACCTGCTGAGACACCAGCGAGTTCACAAGTGATTACAGTGGTTGTATTCTGCTGTTAATCACATCCGGGACTGAACCATGTTCATTCTGACAGTTGGTGAAGTGGGAGGGTCAGAGGGTTTCTTGCTGTTGGACTGGCCGGTCTCAGTTTTCATTCCAGTGGCTGATTCTCTTTGAGCGAGAGCACATTTCCACTGAAATGATCCACAAAAGCAGATGTCAGATGAGACTGAGATGAGGAAAAAAATCTGAACTCAAAGGGTAGTGAACTTGTGGAATTCTCTACCACAGAAGGCTGTGGAATCCCAATCACTGAATATGTTCAAGGAAGAGATAGATTTTTTAAAAGATTTTAATGGCTTCAAGCGGTGTGGGGAGAATATGGCATTGAGATTGAGGATCAGCCATGATCATATTGAATGGTGGAGCAGACTCGAATGGCCTGCTCCTAGTTTCTATCGAGTACATTAACTTTATCCTGGAAATAAATAGTCTTTTTCCTACCACTACAGGTGTCTTGTCTTTTATCCGTCCTTGTTCTGAGGTTAGCTGTACTCTGAACAATCTTTCTCCACTGATTTCTCAGCTGCTCTCACTGCCTGTCCCATCAAGAGGCCAGTCCACATTCTGATACTATCTCGGGCCTTCCTTGTACACATTTTCCAGGTGTTTTATCTCACATTGGTCAATAAAAATGCCTTTCACTGGGATGCTGTGTCACAAGTCTTTGTATTAGCTAAAGATTTGGCAATACTTTGTCTCTGAAAGAAACCCCGTAACAGCCCTGAACATCACTGGCCTTTGAATGTGGAAGGAGCAACGTAACGTCTATTCTGTCCATGGGATAAGATTTCAGATATAATTGTGACTGGAAAAGCACTGAGACACACACACACCCGAGTGAGAGTGTTCCAGTGAACTGAGTGTGGAAAGAGCTTTAACCAGTTACACAGCCTGAAAATACATCACACTATAGGGTAAGTAAATGGGAACGTGGGAATGATAAAGTATAATTTGTGGAAAAAGGTTATCCGCATTGTTGGGAAGAATAGAAAATCAGCATTTTATTTAAATAGGCTGCAGAATTCCACAGTGGTCTCCTTGATGAGGGATATACTCAGCATGACCACTGTGACTGTGTCCTGTCAATGTACAGCTGCATTGCAGGGTCAGGATCATCTCTGAAGGAGCTGCCAGTTAGTCCCTTTTCCTCAGAGCCTTCACTACAATTATAGAATGATGACAGCAAATGAAGAGTCATTCAGCCCATCGTGTTCACACCCACACCAGCTTTCTGAGAGAGTGACACAGCCAGTCCCACTCCCCGGCCTCTCCCTCGTTACTCCCCGGCCTCTCCCTCGGTCACTCCCCGGCCTCTCCCTCGGTCACTGCCCGGCCTCTCCCTCGGTCACTCCCCGGCCTCTCCTTCGGTCACTCCCCGGCCTCTCCCTCGGTCACTCCCGGCCTCACCCTCGGTCACTCCCGTCCTTTCCCTCGCTCCCTCCCCGGCCTCTCCCTCGATCCCTCCCTGGCCTCTCCCTCGATCCCTCCCTGGCCTCTCCCTCGATCCCTCCCTGGCCTCTCCCTCCATCCCTCCCTGGCCTCTCCCTCCATCCCTCCCTGGCCTCTCCCTCGGTCCCTCCCTGGCCTCTCCCTCGGTCCCTCCCTAGCCTCTCCCTCGGCCAGTGCACAGTCTTTCTCTCGTAATCCTGAACATTTTTTTTCTCTTCAGATAATTATCCAGTTGTGTTTTGAAATCTTGTTTGAACCTTCCTCCTCCCCACACTGGGTCAGTGCACGCCGGGTTCTAACCACTCACTCTGGAAACGGGATTTCCTCAAATCACCATTGCTTATTTCACAAATCACCTTTAACCTGTGTCCTCTGCTTCTTGACCTTTTTGCCAATCAGAATAGTTTCTTCCGATCTTCTCTGTCCAAATCCCTCTTGATTTTGAATATTTCTATCGAACCTCCTCTTCTCTATAGAGATCAGCTCCAGCTTTGCCAATCTACCCTCATAACTGAAGTTTCTCATCCCTGGAATCAGTCTCATGAATTTTATCTGCATCCTCTACAATGTCTTCACCTCCTTCCTATCGCGATCTATCGGAGTTGGCCACAATGCTCCAGTTGAGGCTGAACCAATGCTTTATTTTGGTTCATCACAACTTCCTTATTATTCTCGGGTATTTGGACATCAGCCTTTCTCCTGTCAATATACAGCTGCCTTATGGGGTTGTGGTCACATTTGAAAGAGCTGCCCATCAGCCCCACTCCCCTCCCCTTTCCCCAGAGCCCTGTTAACTTTACCTTCAACTGGAGATCCAATTCACTTCGGAAAGATGTATCTGAATCTGCTTCCATCCCCTTTCAGGCAGAACGTTCCAGAACAGAATTAATTGAGAAATGAATGCCCCCAGTGGATTTTTCCCAATTATTTGATGCGACATATTTAATTGTTGATCTTCTGTTAAATACATTTCCAGAGCAGATTTAAGGGAAAATGTTCATGACATCTTGGAGATGAACCACACGAAATGCTGTCTGTTTGAAACAAAGTTGATTTATTTGATGCATTAAAATATTAAACTCCAGCCACATTACAGGAGTTAACATCAGCAAAAAAAAAGTCAGAATTAATATGATTCAATCCTAAATATGATCAACAGCAGCAACAAAAGCAGAATCCAACTCCTCTAGAGACTCTGTCTGAGAGTCAGTGCAGACTTGATGGGCTGAATGGCCTCCTTCTGCACTGTAGGGATTCTATGAAAAGTAAACTCAAGATTAAAATAAAGATTCTTCAGCTAGTCACTAATCAGCCTTTTCCATTTTCCTGAAGTCATCTTATAATTATTTATCTCCTAGATTTGATGAATTAAACATTATCTGCAATTGTATGATAAATGATCAGTTTTATACAAATTAATGAATCATGTCTTACTTTATAGTTGGATAATGCAGTGACCAGAACTGTGCTCAGTATTCTAGCTGTGTTCTAACTCGTCTCTAACGTAATCTCCCTGCTCTTATATTCCAGGCCTCAGACAGGAAAGTGTCCCAAATGCCTCCTTGACCATCTGATCTACATGTGCAGCCATCTTCAGGGATCAGTGGATATGCACTCCAAAGTCCTTCTGTTCCTCTATAATTCTCAACATCATCCCATGTTCATTCCCTTGTCTTGTTTACCCTCCCAAATTCAATCTCTCATTGATCCAGATTGAATTCTACTTGCTATTTTTGTGTTGACTCACCCCCCAGTCCATTAATATCTTCCTGCTGTCCACAGCTTTATTCCTCATTGTCAACCATGGGAGCTACTTTTGTATCAGATGCAAACTTAGTAATAATTTTCCACACAGTTGAGCCGAAATTATTGACACATACCAGAAAACTGTGGACCACCACTGGAAACAGGCATCTTGGCATCATTCAGTCCTGGGTGTGATTAACAGCAGCAATAACAGCAGAATCCAACCCTTGCTGTTGCCTGTGAACTTGCTGGTGTTTCAGCAGGTTGTTTGACTGAGCGAATCCCTTCCCACACATGGAGCAGTTGAACGGCCTTTCCCCAGTGTGAACTCGCTGGTGTTTCAGCAGATTCTGTTTACTTTTAAATCTCTTCTCACAATCAGAACATTCAAAAGGTCTCTGATCAGTGTGAACAAGTTGGTGTGTAGTCAGGTGGGATGACTGAGTGAATCTCTTGCCGCACAGGGGGCAAGTGTAAGGTCTCTCTCCAGTGTGAACTCGCCGGTGTATCAGAAGGTCAGATGCATCAATGAATTCCTGACAACACACAGGGCAGGTGAATGGCCTCTCCCCAGTGTGAACTCGATGGTGTCTCAGAAGGTGAGCTAATCGAGTGAATCCCTTCCCACAGAGAGAGCAGATGAATGGTCTCTCCCCAGTGTGAGTGTGCTGGTGTTTCAGAAGATCCTTTTTGCTTTTAAATGTTTTATCACATTCAGAACAATTGATAGGTCTCTGATCAGTGTGAACAAATCGATGTTTCAGGAGCTGGGATGAACAAGTGAATCCCTTCCCACACACGGAGCAGATGAACGGCCTCTCCCCAGTGTGAGTGCGCTGATGAATCAATAAATCCTTTTTACTTTTAAAGTTCTTCTCACAGTCAGAACATTGAAATGGTCTCTGATCAGTGTGAACACTTTGGTGTGTCAGGAGGTGGGATGACTGAGTGAATCCATTCCCACACACGGAGCAGATGAAAGGCCTCTCCCCAGTGTGAGTGCGTTGGTGAATCAACAAATCCTTTCTGCTTTTAAAGCTCTTCCCACACTCACAACATTTAAACGGTCTCTGATCAGAGTGAACCTGGTGGTGAGTCCGGAGGTTTGATAAAGCATTAAATCCCTTTCCACATTGAAGACAGGTGAATGGCCTCTCACCAGTATGGACATGCTGGTGTGTGTAGAGGCTGGATGACTGAGTGAATCCCTTCCCACACACAGAGCAGGTGAATGGTCTCTCCCCAGTGTGAATACGTCGATGGGTTTCCAATTCAGATGGGTAATTGAATCCCGTCCCA
Source organism: Mustelus asterias (assembly GCF_964213995.1). NCBI lineage: Eukaryota > Metazoa > Chordata > Chondrichthyes > Carcharhiniformes > Triakidae > Mustelus > Mustelus asterias. The sequence continues at coordinate 135,252 of NW_027590645.1, forward strand.
CAGTCCGCACATTTCCACGGTTTCTCCATGATTATTGACAGGCTATCGGGTGTAGGCGGGATGCAGATTTGAGCTCACTATCAGATCAGCCATGATGTTATTAAATGGTGGAACTGGCCCGTGGGGCCGAATGGCCTATTGCTGCTCCTTGTTCACATGGTGCAGGTGTCCTCCTGTCTCTCCAGGTTATTTAATCAGTTGAAACCAGGTCCACACAAAGAACACGAGTACGGTGTCTACCTGATGTAAATGTGCTATTTCTTTTCACGCTGTGTGACTGGTTAAAGCTCCGTTCCAGCTGACTGTGGAAAAATAACTGAGATGTCTGTGTCTCGGGGCTTTTCCAGTCACACTGATGTTGAATAATTTCCCAAAGACAAAATAGGCAAACGTTTCTCCTTCCACATTCATAGGCCTTTGATATTCAGATCCTGAAGAATCATGTGACACTGTCAGATCCTGAGACGTTTGGTTTGAATCGCCAGTCTGCAGATATTCTGGAAAAGGAGTTTACATTGAATTACTTTGAATACACAAGACATAAACAAGCCATTCAGTTTTACTCTTTATACTTGACACATCTTCTCCTGTCCCATATTCCTCATCTCAGCCTTTCAATTGATTTTTCTATTTATTTTTCTCTCGTGTGCTTCTCTCATTTCCTTTTGAAACAATCTCAGCACTTGCCTCAACTCATTTCGATGGTGATTCTAAACCTGTGAGTGAAGAAATTTGTCCTTATTGCCTTCTTGGATTTATTAGTAACTATCTTGTATTTATGACTCTTTGTTTATTGATCGTTCCTTCTTTTAGACTCTGTCACAAGTGGAACATTCTCTCCACATTTCCCCTGTCCAAGCCACGAATAATTTTAAAGACTTTTATCAGGTCACTGCTCTACAGGAAAAAACTTCAATCCATTTAATCTTTCCTGAAAGCTGTAATCTCTGTTTACAAAAATCATCACAGTCAATGCAGAATAGAAATCACAGACAGACAAACATTTCTCTTGGGGTTGTGTGAAATTCATCGACTTGTAACCGTGTGTAAAAGCAGTTTTCAAACATCTATCAGTGTCAGTCCACAATAGAAACGCTGAACAGACAATTTTCTTTCCTCCACTCCCAGTTTTCTCCCTCCCTCTCCTCTGTCTGGGTTCAGTTCTCCAGCTCCTGTTTGCAGACTGACAATAAAACCAACGGGTCTTATTGGCGTGTTGGGGCCTCCAGCGGGTGTTTGTGAATCCTCCCCGCCCATCTCCCAGGGTTTCCTTCCTTCCCAGAGATCAGAGTCCTCATTGATTTGAGGCCAAAGTGTAACCTCTTATTTATTGTCCCCATCCTCTGATGTGAACCATCCTCCAGTGGCTGAGCCAGGATGGGGCCGTTAACCTGGGCCTGTTCCCGGGAGGGAGGGAGGGAGGGAGAAGCCCCGCAGCTGCAAACCAGGGAGCTGACAATGATTCTGAAAGGTTTGCGGATCCACAAAGTGTTTCCAAATCCCCCCTAATGTCCAGCTGCCAGCTCAGTGCTCCCCGGGCCTGGCCCCACAGTAAAGTGGGGGCCTGAGGCCTAGGCCAGAAGTTGGTGCTGTTTCCAGTGCAGCCGTGGTTTCCATTCCCACCCTGTGCTCACAATCTCCTCCCGAACCCTCCCCAAAACCATGATTGACACTGAGCATGCTCAGAGCGTGCACCCACACCACCTGATGTGGAGATGCCGGTGTTGGACTGGGTGAGTCACCTGATGAAGGGGCGGAGCTCCGAAAGCTCCTGATTCCAAATAAACCTGTTGGACTTTCACCTGGTGTTGTAACTTCTTACTGTGCTCACCACACCTGCGCAGTCCGTTCCCAGGCTCCCCAGCGCCTGATCATCTTTGCGCATGCTCCACTCCCAGCCTGGATCCGCCTGTCATTTACTCCGATTGGTTGGAGGACCAGCCGCTCCCGCTCGGTCCTCCAGCCCCGCCCCTCATTCACTCCGATTGGTTGGAGGACCAGCCGCTCCCATTCGGTCCTCCAGCCGCGCCCCCCTTCCTATTGTACTGGGGAAGGTGTGACCTCTATGAGAAGGATGGTCTACACCTGAATCGGAAGGGGACCAATATCCTGGGGGGTAAATTTGCTAAGGCCATGCAGGGAGGTTTAAACTGATTCGGGGGGGGGGGGGGGAGGGATCCTGAGTAGTGGGGCTGAAAGTGAGGGATGCATGGATGGGGACTGCAATGCACGGCATTGCAGAGGTGAGGTGGAGCAGGGTTTGAAATGTGTATACTTCAATGCCAGGAGTATTCGCAATAAAGTGGGTGAACTTGCAGCGTGGATCAGTACCTGGGACTTCGATGTTGTGGCTATTTCAGAGACATGGATAGAGCAGGGGCAGGAATGGATGCTGCAGGTCCCGGGGTTCAAATGTTTTAGTCGAAGTAGGGAAGGAGGTAGAAGAGGGGGAGGGGTAGCATTATTGGTCAGAGATTGTATCACAGTGTCAGAGAGGAGGTTTGATGAGGACTTATCTGTTGAGGTAGTATGGGCGGAGATTAGAAATAGGAGAGGAGAGGTCACCCTGTTGGGAGTCTTTTATAGACCTCCTAAAAGTTCTAGAGAGGTTGAGGAAAGGATTGCGGAGTCAATCCTGCTTAGGAGTGAAAGTAATAGGGCAATTGTTATGGGGGATTTTAACTTTACTAATATTGACTGGAATTGTTATAGCTCTAGCTCGTTAGAGGGGTCAGTTTTTGTTCAAAGCGTGCAGGAAGGTTTTTTGACTCAGTATGTAGACAGGCCAACTAGAGGTGAGGCTATATTGGATCTGGTGCTGGGAAATGAACCAGACCAGGTGCTAGACTTGGAAGTTGGTGTGCATTTTGGTGATAGTGACCACAATTCGGTTACGTTCACCTTAGTGATGGAAAGGGATAGGCATGAACCTCGGGCCAGTGGTTTTAGCTGGGGGAAGGGTAATTATGAGGCTATTAGGAGAGAATTAGGAAACATAGGTTGGACTAGGAGATTACAGGGACTGGGAACGTCCGACATGTGGAGTTTTTTCAAGGAGCAGCTACTGCGAGTCTGTGATAGGTATGTCCCTGTCAGACAAGGAAGAATTGGTAGGGCTAGGGAACCGTGGTGCACCAAAAAAGTTTCTTTGTTGGTTAAAAAGAAAAAGGAGGCTTATGTTCGGATGAGACGTGAGCACTCGGGTAGTGCACTAGAAAGCTTTAGATTGGCTAGGAGGGAGTTGAAGAGCGAGCTTAGAAGGGCTAAAAGGGGACATGAGAAGACTTTGGCGGATAGGGTTAAAGAGAATCCTAAGGCGTTCTATAGGTATGTCAAAAACAGAAGGTTGGTTAGGGCAAGTTTAGGGCCAGTTATAGATGGCAGAGGGAAGTTATGTGTGGAACCGGAGGAGATTGGTGAAGCATTGAACCAATATTTCTCTTCGGTGTTCACGCAAGGGGACATGAATATAGCTGAGGAGGACACTGGGTTGCAGGGGAGTAGAATTGACAGTATTACAGTGGATAAGGAGGATGTGCAGGATATTCTGGAGGGTCTGAAAATAGATAAATCCCCTGGTCCGGATGGGATTTATCCAAGGATTCTCTGGGAGGCAAGAGAAGTGATTGCAGAGCCTCTGGCTCTGATCTTCAGGTCGTCGTTGGCCTCCGGTATAGTACCAGAAGATTGGAGGTTAGCGAATGTTGTCCCATTGTTTAAGAAGGGGAACAGAGACTTCCCCGGGAATTATAGACCGGTGAGTCTCACTTCTGTTGTCGGCAAGATGTTGGAAAAAATTATAAGGGATAGGATTTATAGTTATTTGGAGAGTAATGAATTGATAGGTGATAGTCAGCATGGTTTTGTGGCAGGTAGGTCGTGCCTTACAAACCTTATTGAGTTTTTTGAGAAAGTGACCAAGGAGGTGGATGGGGGCAAGGCAGTGGACGTGGTATATATGGATTTTAGTAAGGCGTTTGATAAGGTTCACCATGGTAGGCTTCTGCAGAAAATGCAGATGTATGGGATTGGGGGTGATCTAGGATATTGGATCAGGAATTGGCTAGCGGATAGGAAACAGAGGGTGGTGGTTGATAGTAAATATTCATCATGGAGTGCGGTTACAAGTGGTGTACCTCAGGGATCTGTTTTGGGGCCACTGCTGTTTGTAATATTTATTAATGACCTGGATGAGGGTATAGTTGGGTGGATTAGCAAATTTGCTGATGACACCAAAGTCGGTGGTGTGGTAGACAGTGAGGAAGGGTGTCGTAGTTTGCAGGAAGACTTAGACAGGTTGCAATGTTGGGCCGGGAGGTGGCGGATGGAGTTTAATGCGGAGAAGTGTGAGGTGATTCACTTTGGTAGGAATAACAGATGTGTTGAGTATAGGGCTAACGGGAGGACTTTGAATAGTGTGGAGGAGCAGAGGGATCTAGGTGTATGTGTACATAGATCCCTGAAAGTTGGGAATCAAGTAGATAAGGTTGTTAAGAAGGCATATGGTGTCTTGGCGTTTATTGGTAGGGGGATTGAATTTAGGAGTCGTAGCGTTATGTTGCAACTGTACACAACTCTGGTGCGGCCGCACTTGGAGTATTGTGTGCAGTTCTGGTCCCCACATTACAGGAAGGATGTGGAGGCTTTGGAGAGGGTGCAGAGGAGGTTTACCAGGATGTTGCCTGGTATGGAGGGGAGATCCTATGAGGAGAGGCTGAGGGACTTGGGATTGTTTTCGCTGGAAAGGCGGCGGCTAAGAGGGGATCTTATTGAAACATATAAGATGATTAGAGGTTTAGATAGGGTGGATAGTGATAGCCTTTTTCCTCTGATGGAGAAATCCAGCACGAGGGGGCATGGCTTTAAATTGAGGGGGGGTAGTTATAGGACTGATGTCAGGGGTAGGTTCTTTACCCAGAGAGTGGTGAGGGATTGGAATGCCCTACCAGCATCAGTTGTAAATGCGCATAGTTTGGGGGCGTTTAAGAGAGCCGTAGATAGATTCATGGACGAAAAGAAATTGGTTTAGGTTTTTTTTTGTAACTGGTCGGTGCAACATCGTGGGCCGAAGGGCCTGTTCTGCGCTGTAATGTTCTATGTTCTATGTTCTATGTTCTATTGGCCCGGAGCTGCCGTCAATCAGTGCCCGGGCATTGTGATGTGGAGCATGCGCAGTGTCATTGCTGTCCTTGGCGCTTGTTTGTCCCGGAGAAGCGGAGTCAGCGTTAGGCGGTGGCTGGGAGGCTTTGGAAACACTTTGTGGATCCGCAGGCGGGAAGGAGCTCGAGACGGTGGGTTTTCAATGGGCATTTTAAATGGCGCGGATCCAGAGCCCGAAAGAAAACCGGAAACATAAATGGATCCGGGCGGTGAGGCTTCATAAACACCCGGTGTCGGCCAGGTGCCGGATCTCGGGGCCAGGGTGGCACAGTGGGTTTGCACTGCTGCTTCACAGCGCCAGGGACCCGGGTTCAACTCCCAGCCTGGGTCACTGTCTGTGTGGAGTCTGCACATTCTCCCCGTGTCTGCGTGGGTTTCCTCCGGGTGCTCCGGTTTCCTCCCACAGTCTGAAAGACGTGCTGGTTAGGGTGCATTGGCCGTGCTAAATTCTCCCTCAGTGTTACCCGAACAGGCGCCGGAGTGTGGCAACTAGGGGATTCTCACATCAACTTCATTGTAGTGTTAATGTAAGCCTACTTGCGACACTAATAATTAAACTTTAATCCCTCAATTTGCAAGGCAAAATCCTCAGACGTTGGGCAAAACCAAATGGATAACCCAATTCTTGATATTTAATTGAGGTTAATTAGTCAGCAGGAAGAGAACCAGAAAGCAGCATGGGCCCTGACACTGATACCATGTTTAACTTAGTTCGAGAGGGAGGTTTGGAGAAACCCCCTTCACAATTTCTCATCAAATCTCTAAACAGTCAGTTCTGGACACAAAGTTAACATCTGCTATTCTGACTGATCAGGTCAGGATGATTCAGATTAATGTTTTCTCACGTGTTATGAATGAATTGAATCATCAAAAACACTATCTCTGGTTGTATGAATTTTTTAAAAGGATACTGAAATGATTATCTGTCAATTTATTTGGATTTCAGTTCAGGGAGGAGGGAGAGTGTGTGGGATGGGGATCTGCAACTTTAGGGGTTCGAGAGGAAAAAGTTCCAGAGAAACTAGAATAGTCTGTTGAGAATTTCTATTCTGGACTGTCAGTGATTACTTTTATTGATGGTTTTTACAGCTATTAGAAGTTGAGGATTGCAGACGAGAATCTCAAGTCAAACATCACATCAAGGTCTGACAGAATCACTCGATTCATAGGACCTGGATATCATCGTACTTGGAAAGTGGAAGGAGAAATGTTTGTTTGTTCTGTCTGTGGGAAAAGATTTCGAACATCAGTGTGACTGGAAAAGCACCGAGACACACACACACCCGAGTCAGAGTGTTCCAGTGAACTGACTGTGGAAAGAGCTTTAACCAGTTACACAGCCTGAAAAAACACCACCATTCACAGTGAGGAGAAACTGTACATGTGTTGTGTGTGTGGACGAGGCTTCAACTGATCATCAACCTGGAGAGACATGATGACACCGACACCACGGAGAAACCGTGGATATGTGGGGACTGTGGGAAAGCATTCACTTGCCCATCCAAACTGGAAACTCATCGACGCACCCACACTGGGGAGAGACCCTTCACCTGCTCCATATGTGGGAAGGATTTCACTCAGTCATCCAACCTAGCATTACATCAGCGTGTTCACACTGGGGAGAGGCCGTTCAGCTGCTCTGTGTGTGGGAAAAGGTTCATTCAGTCATACAATCTAGCGTTACACCGGCGGGTTCACACTGGGGAGAGGCCATTCACCTGCTCCGTGTGTGGGAAGGGATTCATTAATTCCTCTAACCTAGTGGCACACCAGCGAGTTCACTCCGGGGAGAAACCATTCAGCTGCACTGACTGTGGAATGAGCTTTAGGCTTTCATCCACCTGCTGAAACACCAGCGAGTTCACACTGAGGAGAAACCATTCAGCTGCACTGACTGTGGAAAGAGTTTCAGACACTCAGGCAGTCTCACTGTACACCAGCGAGTTCACACTGGGGAGAGGCCATTCACCTGCTCCATGTGTGGGAAGGGATTCACTGATTCATGCCAACTGCTGAGACATGAACGAGTTCACACTGGGGAGAGGCCGTTCACCTGCTCTGAGTGTGGGAAGGGATTCATTGATTCATCTCAGCTGCTGAAACACCAGCGAGTTCACAAGTGAGGGCAGTGTGGTGATATAAACAGGGCCTAGTTTTAAGGCTGATAAAATTGGATATCCTAAATTAAAGAATTAGGCACATGGAAATCAAACACAGTCAAACCGCAGGCAGGCCAATTGTACAATACACAAAGGTGTCTGGGCCTGACCCATCAACCACCCATCAAAGGTCGTTACACTCTACTTGAGACTTAGCAGGAGATCATGGCACCTCATTGAAATGCATCGGTCTATTGTTAGAAGCCCAGATCGGGCCAGACTTTCTGTCACCAAGAGATCCTGTAGAAACCTTACCTGATAACAAGTTTAACAACATGGAGATGGACACCTGGGGGGCGGACCCTGGTGTCCTGTCAGACAGACATCAAGAAACCCACTGGGTATTGGAACCCCCTCCTGGGACCTCATTGGCCAGAAGCCAGAGAAGTTTCTGGAAAGGCAAGCAGGCTGGGGATAAAGGGACACACTCAGAGGCACAAGGAGCGAAGACTCGACAGGGGAGACAGCCATGACCATTCGGAAGACTGACCAGACAAGGAAGGAAGGAAGAAGCGGCCATCGAGACTCACCTTCGTGACAACAGACCAGAGGGACTCAGAGAATCGGACCTGCAGTTTAACCAAGCCATCTTTACGGGTAGTATACTTGAATCTGCTGGGGTATCCTCTTGTTTTATGTGGGTAATTTAAGGGTTAATAGTGTTATTTAATAAACTTGTTGAATCTTTACTTGTGTTTGTCCTTTGTCCACCTTGCAAATAAGGGCACCGGGGTAAAACCTTGGAGTAAGTAAACTGGTTGAAAGTATCTGAGAATTAACAGGTACAACAGCAGGGATTGGATTCTGCTGTTATTGCTGCTGTTAATGACAACCAGGCCCTTTCATTCTGACAGCTGGAGTTTGTTTATACCCAGTAACTGGGCTGGAGTTTAATATTCTGGATCTAGAGCTGATTGTGCTCCCGGGGCTGCAGTGTCCCTTTAACAACCTCTGTCTGCGACCTTTCCCCATAATTCAGCAACTCGCATCAGAAATTAATTTACAAACAGGATTCTGAACTTCTTACTTCAATCCCAAATTGATCTTTGGTACAAACTTTACAATTCAGTGTCTGAGAGGTTCCACTGATTAACATCTCCAATTAAAATGCTGATTAATCTTTGTTGACAATTCTTACTGATCTGCACATTACACACACTGACACCTCCATTATCCACCAGAAAGAAGGGGAATGGAAATTGGTGGAGAATCAAGAGTTCCCAAATGTTACCCCTCCCGTCTGGTACAGAATTCCCCTCAGCCCGGGAGTGGAGACAAGTTCAATCCAAGTAACGGACTGTAAGAAATTGCTGTCTAATAACTTCATAAAATTTTCACAAATTTCTGGATTATAGAAGCAGCTCACTCTCTGTCTTATGAAGAAAGCTTCCATCGCAGCTCTGACAAAGGGTCATCCAGACTCGAAACATCGACTCTATTTTCTCCCCACAGATACTGTCAGACCAGCTGAGATTTTCCAGCATTTTCTGTTTTTGAAACACAGGACATGCCTGTTATCTCTGCCAAGGACAATGTCGCTAGACCCTGAAACAAGAGATTTATAACCCTGATACGATCGGATCTCATGACCCGTACATAAACCCAACAGCCTGTGTGAAGTTTAAAACAGGCTCTTGAGAGCAAAGAGATTTTGTAGTGATCCATTCTGACTTCAGCTCAACACCTGCACTCTGGCTCACACCAGTAAACCATTCAGAGGAGACCAGTACTCACTCTGTCTTCTGTCTGTTTGTCCTCTGGGACTGGTAAACCATTTTCACCTGTCAGTTTGTGGGTTTTTCCTGTTTGTTTAGCTTCTGCATCATATTCAAACTGTTGCTTCTCAATGAAATACTTCAAATTATTTCTGAGCTCAACACCCTCTTTGGGTAATCTGTGATTTGCGGAGCTAAATCTTACAAGTTCGGAGTGGGATCAGTCTTCGTTAAACATGAATGGGGAAGTTCCTAAGTGAAGCCAGGACTATACAATGGCACTGCCTCATTACAGGGAATGACTGATAGATAATCTGACAGAGAAAACAGATTGGAGAAGGTGGTGATGGGGATTACGAGTAAATCCTATATAATTGGATTTCTAAACCAGTTCAGAAAGGAGAAATTAAGTTGAAGAGGGTCCAGTATCAGTTAGAAAATATCCACAAGGTGGATGCAGATGAACAGGGAGCTGGAGAATATTTAAAGTCCGTGCATGAAGTTTTGTTTGAACCAGATGTATTGACAACATGTCAATAATTTAAAGTTGTGTGAGATGACCTGCACGGTGGGGAGGATGAATCAAAGTTGATCGTTATCACATTTACTGGAAAAGGTTTTATAGTTATTCTTAATGGCAGCTGAAGGGTTTGTGTTGCTGATTCTGATCATTCAAGTAGGTTTACTATGTTACCCATGGGATATCATCAAAAAATGAGGAAAACAAGCTCATAGTTTAGAAATAGTGAGGTTAGTAAGAAATTAGTGAGAATTCAGTAAGATATTCCTTTTCAAAAATAGAAAATGGGAAAATCTCAATAAGTCTGACAGCATCTGTGGAGAGAGGATATAGCCAACGTTTTGAGGCAGGGAGTCGGTCAGACTCGAAACATTGGCTCTATTCTCTCTCCACAGATGCTGTCAGACGTGTTGGAATTTTCCAGCATTTTCTGTTTTTGTTTCAGATTTCAGCATCTGCAGTATTTAATCGCTATGTGATAAAATATTTAGCAATGTATTGAATATTATAAGAATATCTCTCTCTTTCTTATCAGGAAAGCTTCCTGGGTCGACAAACACAGGACAGTGTAGGCCTGTTATACCTGCCAAGGACATGTCACTAGCACAGAACCTGAAACAAGACAAACTTGATAGGGTTGAGGGGTTCTCAAAACCCACATGTAAACCAACTGTCTGAGTAAAGATTAAACAGGATGTCCGAGCAAGTGATGAGCCACAAAATGACTTAATGGACAATGGAAATAGCAGGGATTACCTTGAATATCTGCCCCTGACTGATGGACAATTGAGTGAGTGACAAAAAACTCTCAGAAATTTGGTTTATACAAGGGCATTTGAGAGGGAAAAATCACAGACAGCAGAGAGCTTCTCAAAGTGATTCATCCATCCACATTTGTTCCTCTTCATTGGAAGTGTGAGTGAGGTTTGTAGATGTGGCCTAATATACAAAACAATGAATGATGACATTTCAAACTGGAAAGTTCCACTCAACCCCCTGAACCAACAAATGGAGTGTTTGTTGCCATGGCAGCTGAGTGCATTCTGCGTTTCCATATCTCCATCCTGGATTTTTTGCTGATTATTTTCAAGTTGTGTTCTGCAGTTACCAACCATCCTGCCAATGGATACAGTTTCTTCCTGTGTAGATTAAAACTCCTCAGAAGTGTCCACACCTCTATTAAATCACTTTTTAACCTTCTCAGCTCTAAAGAGAACAATCCCAGCTTCTTCAGTCTCTCCACAGAACTGAAATCCCACATCCCTGATACTATTCTGGGAAATTTTCCCTGCATCCTCTCGAAGGCCTTGACATCTTTCCCAAAGTGAAATTTAGAACTCAGAATTTAACACTATTTCAGCTGAGGATTAATCCTTGATTTATAAAGATTCACAATAACTGCCTTGCTTTTGTAATCCATGTCTCTATTAATAAACCGAGGACTCCATTAGCTTTATATTTAAACAGCTTGATCAACTTGTCCTGTCGCAGTCAAGCATTTGTATACATCCACTCCCAGGTCACAGTGTTCCTGCATTCTGTTTAAAGTTGTCCCATTTAGCTTATTCTGCCTCTCCACATTCTTCCTTCCAAAATTCACCATGGAATATGAATCACTTTGGGATGTTCTGAAAGGTTCTAAATGAACACAAGAAATTTATTTCTCTTTCACAGCTGATTTAAGGTTGTAGATTTTGCTTCAAAGAGTAAATAGGGATTGATTTCAGAGTTAATTATTTGACTGATCAGGAACAATTTCAGCTGGGAGTCAGTGAATTGAGAGGAAAGATCCCAGACAGCGGTTCTTCAAGGTCCACAACAGGCCCAACAGTTCAATCAGATCCACTCTAAGCTCAGGAGAGCTCAACAACTCCACACACTGTCCACAGGGGAGTTCCCCTGCTGTATAGAATCATAGAATCCCTACAGTGCAGAAGGAGGCCATTCAGCCTATTGAGTCTGCACCGACCACAATCCCACCGAGGCCTTATCCCCATAACCCTACCCTGCTAATCCCCTGACACTAGGGTCAATTTACCATGGCCAATCAACCTAACCCGTACATCTATAGACTGTGGGAAGAAACCAAAACACCCAGTGGAAACCCACGCAGACACAGGGAGAATGTGCAAACTCCACATGGACAGTGACCTGAGGCTGGAATTGGACCCAGGTTCCTGGTGCTGCGAGGCAGCAGTGCTAACCCACTGTGCCACCGTGCAGTGGGACCAACATTCGTGTTTTAACTAACATCACCATGGATTGATCAGTTGAACTGATTGCTGTTTGTGGAATCTTACTGTGTACAAACTGACTGCCAGGATCAGTAACAACTTGTATTTATAGAATACGTTTAATGTGATAAAACATCCCAAGGTGCTTCAGAGGAATTTTGTAACAAAATACTGAGTCACACTGGGTGATATGTGAACAGATGGTCAAAAGCTTGATAGGAGTGGGAGATTTTAATGAGAATCTTTAATCAGGAGGGAGGGAATGGAGGGGCGGAGAGGTTTAGGGAGGGAATTTCAGAACTTCACACCAGGACACAGACATTAATGATGGAGTAATTAAAATCAGAGATGTTCAAGAGGCCAGAATGAGAAGATCTGTTCGGATGGCACGTTGGCACAGTGGTTAGCACTGTTGCATCACAGCGCCAGGGACCAGGGTTCAATTAGAGCCTCGGGTGACTGTCTGTGTGGAGTTTTCCCATTCTCCTCATGTCTGTGTGGGTTTCCTCTGGGTGCTCTGGTTTCCTCCCACAGTCCAAAGATGTGTGGGTTATATTGATTTGCCATGATAAATTAACCTTAGTGTCAGGGGAATTAGCAGGGTAAATATGAGGGGTTACAGGAATAGGGCCTGGGTGGGATTGTGGTCGGCGCAGACTCGATGGGCCAAATGGCCTCCTCCTGCACTGTAGAGATTCTATGATCTCAGAGGGTTATTGTAGATTAGAGATTGGGAGGGACAGGCCATGGAGGGACTTGAAAACAAGGATGCAAATGTTAAAATCAATGCGTTATCTGATGTGGACCCGGTGTAGTTCAGTGAGCACAGGATGTGATGGTGAACAGCACACGGGCAGCAGAGTTTTGTATAATCACAAATGTGGGGAGGTGATGACCCAGTGGTATTATCGTTAGACTATTAATCCAGAAACTCAGCTCATGTTCTGGGGACCCAGATTCAAATCCCACCACGGCAGATGGTGGAATTTGAATTCAATAAAGAAAATCTGGGATTCAGAATTTACTGATGACCATGAAACCATTGTCGATTATCAGAAAAACCCATCTGTTCACTTATGTCCTTCAGGGAAGGAAATCTGCTGTCCTTACCTGGTCTGGCCTACATGTGGCTCCAGAGTCACAACAATGTGGTTGACCCTCAACTGCCCTCCAGGGGCAATTAGGGATGGAAAATTATTGCTGGGCAGCCAGCGATGCCCATGTTCCACAAATTAATAAAAAAGACATGTTTCATGTGGGGGTGGGGTGAATGTGAGAGGCTGGTCAGGAATGGGTTGGAATGGTTGAGTTTAAAGGTAACACGGGCATGAATGAATGGTTTCAGCAGCAGATGAGCTGGGGTGTGGTGGGGTGGAGACAGGTGATGTTATGGAGATTGAAATATCTGACACGGAGATTGTGAAGAGTGTGGTTCAGCCTCAGACAGTTCACAGGAAGAGGGATGGACTCAGTAGTTAGGGAACGGAATTTGTAATAGTGACTGAAGACAATGATTTTGATCTTTCCAATTTTTAATTGGAGAAAATTTCTGTTCATCCAGGACTGGATATGGGATAAGCAGTTTGATAATTTAGTAACAGTGGAGGAATGGATAGGGATGGGGGTGAGGTAGAGCTGGGTGTTGTCAGTGTACATGGGAAAACTAACACCGTGCTTTTGGATAATGTCATGGAATGGCAGCATGTAGATGAGAAATAGGCAAGTCCAAGAATAGATCCTTGGGGGACACCAAGTTCAGTGGCTTTGGAGAGGAAAAGGAAGCTGAAGAGGAGGTCAAAGGTTGTTTTTTCAGAACGTGTGGTGACAATGAATTGAAAGGTGAGAAGGACAGAACCAGAAGAGAACAAGAACTATAAACAGTAGCGGTTAATATGGAGCAGGCGAATGGTCAGCAGCTTAGTGGGAATAAGGTCAGTAGAACATAAGGGGGGGTGTCATGGACCAGCTGAGTTCTAACAGGGCATAAGAGAGAGTTGGGAGGGAAACTGGAGAAAGATGCGAGTTCCAGACTTGGTTAAGGACAGCTGGGCCCGGTGGGCTAGTGGAAGGGAGGGGAGCAGCAGGGGCAGCTGATCAGATTGTCTCAATCTTTGTGACAAAAAGCTCCTCTTGTTGTTGGAGGTGAGGATGGAGGAGACAGGGGAGGGGGTGAGAATTTCAAAAGGAACTAATTTGTAACAGCTATTAAAAAGATTCAGCACATGTACATTACACAAACTATTTTTTCAAAGCAAAAATATTAGCCCCTGTGGGTTGGAGTTTAGAAATATGAGCAGAAACAGACCCCAATGAACACGGTTCAGTCCCGAATGTGATTAACAGCAAAATCCAGTCACTGTAGTTACACATGAAGTTGCTGGTGTCTCAGCAGGTAGGATGACCGAGTGAATCCTTTTCCACATTCGGAGCAGGTGAATGGTCTTTCCTTGGTGTGAGTGCGCTGGTGTACAGTGAGTTCAGATGACTGCCTGAACCCAGCCCCACAGCTGGAGCACCTGAACAGTCTCTCGTCAGAGTGAACTCGCTGATGGCCAATCAGATCCCAGCGTCTTTTATAACACTTCCCACAGTCCAGACATTGGAAAGGTCTCTCATCAGAGTGAACTCGCTGATGGCACATCAGATCCTCAGAACCTTTAAAGCCCTTCCCACACTCCTGACATTTAAATGGTCTCTTGTCTGCGTGAACTCGCTGATGTCTCAACATGTTGGACGAATCAGTGAATCCTTTCCCACACTTGGGGCAGGTGAATGGTTTCTCCAAAGCGTGAATTCGCTGGTGCTTCAACAGGTTGGATAAATCATTGAATCCTTTCCCACACATAGTGTAGCTGAATGGCCTCTCCCCAGTGTGAACTCGCCGGTGTCTCAGCAGGCTGGATAAATCACTGAATCCCTTCCCACACTTCGAACAAGTGAAAGGTTTCTTCCCCAGTGTGAGTACGTTGATAAGTTTCCAGCTGAGATGGGTAACAAAATGACTCCTCACAATCCCTACGTTTCCATGGTTTCTTAGTGTGAACACGTTTATGTTGCGACAAGCCTGAGGATCGACTGAAGCCTCGTCCACACACAGGACAGGTGTACGGTTTCTCCCCACTCTGAACGGTGCTTTTTCCTTCCACGTTCAATACTCGATGATATTCAGTTACAATAACTTGGACAACTTTGTCAGATCCTGATGTGATGTTTGGTTTCTTGTTTCCCAAATACAAAACTTCCCCTTTTAAAACCCTATAAAATTGATTTAAAAAAGAAAAAAATGTGAGAGAGAACCCACAAAAACACAAAGGCAGGTTGCGAAATTGCGCTGAATGAATCTGGTATTTTGTGGGGTCGGCACTAGGAAAGAGTGACTATGAAAGCTGCTGGATTGTCATAAAAACCCAACTGATTCACTAATGTCATTCAGGGAAGGGAAGCTGCCACCCGGTCTGGGGCTCCACAGACTCTGTCCTCTGTGAGGGGAGGAGAGTGGGAGAGGATTTGGGAGCAGAAACAGAGGAGAGGGATTTTATATTTGTACAAGTAAACCAGGATTTTAATAGAATCTCCCAAGGCCAGGATATCCACACTAACTCCCTGTTGCACTTTGCTTGTCATCGTCAACAGTCCCTCGATTTGAGGATGACATCTATCATCACAGAATCCCTACAGTGCAGAAGGAGGCCATTCGACCCATCGGGTCTACACCAACTCTCTGACAGAGTACTTTACCCAGGCCCTCTTGCCCAGCCTATCCCCATAGCCTCACATATTTATCTTAACTAAGCCCCCTTATCTCCACATCTTGGGACATTAAGGGGAAATTTATCATGGTCAATCCACCTAACCTGAACATCTTTGGACTGTGGGGGGAATTCGGAGCACCCGGAGGAAACCCATGTAGACACGAGGAGAACATGTAAATGTCACTGATTTTCACAGTAACTTCATTGCAGTGTTAATGTAAGCCTATTGTGGCACTAATAAATAAATTTAACTTAAGTCACCCAAGACTGGAATCAAACCCGGGTCCCTGGCGCTGTGAGGCAGTAATACTAACCATTCTGCCACCGTGTCACCCGTGTCTTCTTAGGGTTGTGAGTTTCTGCCATGGGTCTTCATGTGACTGCTGATCTATAAACACACAGCCCAAAGATGTGCGGTTCGGTGGATTCGGCGTTCTGAATTGCCCCTTAGTGTTCAAAGATGTGCAGGTTAGGGGGATTGGTGGGGTATACGTGTGGGGTTACGGGGTTAGAGCAGGAGTAAGATGCTCTGTCGGAGAGTCGTTGCAAACTCGATAGGCCAAATGACCTCCTTCTACTCTGTAGGAATTCTATGAGACTCAGACATCCCATGAGGGAGTGGGACCCAGAGAGCAGGATTTGCTTCATTTTCTTTCCTTCTCTGCTACCGCTCTGTCTGATCAATAAGACATTGGGACTCAGAGGGTTGATGCAGTTTGATGGACAGGGTGTCTCCATTCTGAACAATGGGGAACAAGCTCTGACCACTGACGCTCAGGAGCAGCAGTGTGTACTAGCTACAAGATGTACTCCAGAAATTCACCTGAGCATCTCCCAAACCCACCTCCATCTAAAAGGACCAGGTTAGCTGAGACATGGGAACACCACCAGCTGCAAGCTCCTCTCCAAGTCACTCACCATCCTGACTTGGAAATATATCGCTGTTCCTTCGCATTCGCTGGGACAAAATCCTGCAATTCCCTCCTACCAGCAGGGTGGATGTACCTGCACCACATGGACTGCAGTGGGTTCAGGTCCCATACATCACAAAGGTAGCCGCTTCGACCCTGCTGCCCCCAACAAACACGGTGTCCGTGCCTGCGCGCAATTGCACATTGCCCCTTACAAAGATGCCGGCCGCACATGCGCACTGATGAACGTTGCCACCGACAGAATGGCGTCAGTCAGCCCAGGCCCAACACGACAAGTTGCGCCTCCAATTTGGTACCAACAGGGCGCCCGGGAAGTTATTTTCCGGGGTTTGGGTTTGAACAACATGTTTACGAAGCCTCTCCACCCACCCGCCACATTCATCGCTCTCTGCGCGCCGCCCTTTACCTTGAACTGATCTCGGCTCCGAGTTAAAACCGACCGTCCGCCGCCATTACCCACACTGCGCATGCTTCAGCTCCCTCCCCCTGTTCACTCTGGTTGGAGGACCAGCCGCTCCCGCTCGGTCCTCCAGCCCCGCCCCCTTTTCCTATTGGTTCAGAGTCAATCAGTCCCCGAGCATTGTGACGTTGGGCATGCGCAGTGCGGCTCATGTCCAGGGACAGGCGCTTGTTTGTCTGATCTTCAGGCGGGAAGGAGGCGGATAAGCGGAGGCAGCGTTAGGGGCAGTGGGTGGGAGGGGAGGCTCCACACACCCAGTGGAGGCTTCAACACCCCCAATAAGGAACTAGCGGCACCGCCTCAACACCCAACACAACGGCAGCTGCAGCACTTTCTCCCGGGGCCAGGCCCCAGTGGACAAATGTGGCTTCAGGAAGGAAATGCAGCAATGGGTTTGGTTTGATTTGATTTATTGTCACATGTATTGAGATAATGGTTTACAGTTTACTTAACAAGAGTTTGAGGATTATCTGAAAGTAAATGGTATTGAGCATATAAAATCCGCATATCATCCATAAACCCATGGATTAGCTGAAAGATTTGAACAATTCTTGAAACATTCTTTAAAAGCTTCAAGAGAGCAAGGTTTGCTATCACATCATGTGAACATCTTTTTGTCCTCTTTTAGAAACACTACTTATGCGACTACCCAAAGTTCACCTGCATTACTACTCTTAAAGAGAAAGTTGAGGACTATGTTTATTATCTCGAGAAACTTCAGAAATTAGAGCGTCAACAGCAGTCCAAAATTGTGACGTGAAGGCAAAACTATGCTCATTTCAACAATGCTCATTGTTCCAAGTGGGATAGCTTGATCTTGGTTTCAGATAAAGCTCGGCACAACATCGTGGGCCGAAGGGCCTGTTCTGTGCTGTACTGTTCTATGTTCACTGGAGCAAGCTGAGAGGGAGTGATTGGAGGCAGCAGTACTGGTGAGAGATTAATTGAATTGTTTATTTATTTCATTAGTCAGCTAGTGTGTGGTTTTTTTTGGCCTTTACTTTTGCAGTAGAATTTTAAGTTTAAAGTGAAAACTGGAAGTGGGCTGCTAAGGAGTCTGGGAAGGGTTTTTTAAGCGCGTGAAGTATAAAAGGTAGACTGCAGTATACAGCGGGCAGCGTCGGGAGCGGGCAGTGGAGTGAGTGGGAAGCAGAGTGTGAGCTATAAGGCTTTGGCTCACAGGGTTTAGGCAGAAAGGGCGAGCAGGGGTGAGTTTAAATTCACTTCTGCACTTTCTACCGGGTACTGGCAAGGTATCTAGAGGGGATGGGTGTGCAGGCAGTGCTATGTTCCTCTTGCACTATGTTTGAGGTGAGGGACGACGACAGTGTCCCTGCTGATTACATCTGTGGGAAGTGCACCCATCTGCAGTTCCTCCAAAACCGTGTGAGGGAACTGGAGCTGGAGTTGGATGAACTTAGGATCATTAGGGACGCAGAGGTGGCCATAGACAGAAGCTTTAGGAATACAGTTACTCCGAGGAATGAAAGCAGATGGGTGATGGTGAGAGGGGCTGGGAGGAAGCAGTCCGTGCAGGGATCCCCGGTGGTCGTTCCCCTTAGCAACAAGTATTCCGCTTTGGATACGGTTGAGGGGGATGACATAAGAGTGGTGAGCCGCAGTGAGAGGATCTCCAGCACTGTGTCCGTCTCTGTGGCTCGGGAGGGTAAGGGGCAGAGCGGGAGGGCAATAGTTATTGGGGACTCGTTAGTTAGAGGGATAGATAGGAGGTTCTGTGGCAGCAAAAGAGACTCACGGATGGTATGTTGCCTACCGGATGCCAAGGTCCGTGACGTCTCAGACCGTGTTTTCCGGATTCTGAAGGGGGAGGAGAAACAGTCACAAGTCGTGGTACACATTGGTACCAATGACATAGGTAAGCGAAGGGACGGGGATTTAAAGCAGGAATTTCTGGAGCTGGGCTGGAAGCTGAGAGCCAAGACAAAACATGTGGTCATCTCTGGTACGTTGCCGGTGCCACGTGATAGCGAGTTGAGGAACAGGGAGAGAGTGCAGTTAAACATGTGGTTGCAGGGATGGTGTAGGAGGGAGGGTTTCAGATACGTGGATAATTGGAACACATTCTGGGGAAGGGGGGACCTGTACAAACAGGACGGGGTGCACCTGAACCAGAGGGGCACCATCCTAGGAGGGAAATTTGTTACGGCTCTTCAGGGGGGTTTAAACTAATTTGTCAGGGGAGTGGGAAAAGGAGTTGTAGTCCAGAAGTCAGTGAGGGTGGTGAGGTATTGAGGAAGGTATCAGGGTCAAGGGTGGGTACTGGTAGACAGGAAGGTGGGTTGAAGTGTGTCTACTTCAATGCAAGGAGCATCCGGAACAAGGTAGATGAACTTGGGGTGTGGATTGGTACTTGGGACTACGATGTTGTGGCCATTACGGAGACGTGGGTAGAACAAGGACAGGAATGGTTGTTGGATGTTCCGGGGTATAGATGTTTCACTAAGTGTAGGGAAGCTGGTAAAAGAGGTGGAGGAGTGGCATTGTTAATCAAGGATAGTTTAACGGCTGTGGAAAGGCACTTCGAGGGGGATCTGCACACTGAGGTAATATGGGCTGAGGTTAGAAATAGGAAAGGAGCGGTCACGTTGTTAGGAGTTTACTATAGGCCCCCAAATAGTAATAGAGATGTAGAGGAAGAAATTGCTAAGCAGATTATGGATATGTGTGGGGGTCACAGGGTAGTTGTCATGGGGGACTTTAACTTTCCAAATATTGATTGGAACCTTTGTAGGTCAAATAGTTCGGATGGGGCAGTTTTTGTGCAGTGTGTGCAGGAGGGTTTCCTGACACAATATGTGGATAGGCCGACAAGAGGTGAGGCCACATTGGATTTGGTTCTGGGAAATGAACCAGGCCAAGTGTTAGATTTGGTTGTGGGAGAGCACTTTGGAGATAGTGACCACAATTCGGTGTCTTTTGTTATTGCAATGGAGAGGGATAGGGCCGTACGGCAGGGCAAGGTTTACAATTGGGGGAGAGGTAATTATGATGCGATTAGGCAAGAATTAGGGGGCATAAGTTGGGAACAGAAACTGTCAGAGAAAGGAACTAATGAAAAGTGGAACTTTTTCAAGGAACAAATACTGGATGTCCTTGATAGGTATGTCCCTGTCAGGCAGGGAGGAAATGGCCGAGTGAGGGAACCATGGTTCACGAAAGAGGTGGAATGTCTTGTGAAAAGGAAGAGGGAAGCTTATGTAGGGATGAGGAAACAAGGTTCAGATGGCTCGATTGAGGGTTACAAGTTAGCAAGGAATGAGCTGAAAAAGGGGCTGAGGAGAGCTAGGAGGGGACACGAGAAGTCCTTGGCGGGTCGGATCAAGGAAAACCCCAAGGCTTTTTACTCTTATGTGAGGAATAAAAGAATGACCAGGGTGAGGTTAGGGCCGGTCAAGGACAGTAGTGGGAACTTGTGTATGGAGTCAGTAGAGATAGGCGAGGTGATGAATGAATACTTTTCTTCAGTGTTCACCAAGGAGAGGGGCCATGTTTTTGAGGAAGAGAAGGTGTTACAGGCTAATAGGCTGGAGGAAATAGATGTTCGGAGGGAGGATGTCCTGGCAGTTTTGAATAAACTGAAGGTCGATAAGTCCCCTGGGCCTGATGAAATGTATCCTAGGATTCTTTGGGAGGCAAGGGATGAGATTGCAGAGCCTTTGGCTTTGATCTTTGGGTCCTCGCTGTCCACGGGGATGGTGCCAGAAGACTGGAGAATGGCGAATGTTGTTCCTCTGTTTAAGAAAGGGAATAGAAATGACCCTGGTAATTATAGACCGGTTAGTCTTACTTCGGTGGTTGGTAAATTGATGGAAAAGGTCCTTGGAGATGGGATTTACGACCATTTAGAAAGATGCGGATTAATCCGGGATAGTCAGCACGGATTCGTGAAGGGCAAGTCATGCCTCACAAATTTGATAGAATTTTTTGAGGAGGTAACCAAGTGTGTTGATGAAGGTAGGACAGTTGATGTCATATACATGGATTTTAGTAAGGCGTTTGATAAGGTCCCCCATGGTCGGCTTATGATGAAAGTGAGGAGGTGTGGGATAGAGGGAAAGTTGGCCGATTGGATAGGTAACTGGCTGTCTGATCGAAGACAGAGGGTGGTGGTCGATGGAAAATTTTCGGATTGGAGGCAGGTTGCTAGCGGAGTGCCGCAGGGATCAGTGCTTGGTCCTCTGCTCTTTGTGATTTTTATTAATGACTTAGAGGAGGGGGCTGAAGGGTGGATCAGTAAATTTGCTGATGACACCAAGATTGGTGGGGTAGTGGATGAGGTGGAGGGCTGTTGCAGGCTGCAAAGAGACATAGATAGGATGCAAAGCTGGGCTGAAAAATGGCAAATGGAGTTTAACCCTGATAAATGTGAGGTGATTCATTTTGGTAGGACTAATTTAAATGTGGATTACAGGGTCAAAGGTAGGGTTCTGAAGACTGTGGAGGAACAGCGAGACCTTGGGGTCCATATCCACAGATCTCTAAAGGTTGCCACTCAAGTGGATAGAGCTGTGAAGAAGGCCTATAGTGTGTTAGCTTTTATTAACAGGGGGTTGGAGTTTAAGAGCCGTGGGGTTATGCTACAACTCTACAGGCCCTTGGTGAGACCACATTTGGAATATTGCGTGCAGTTCTGGTCACCTCACTATAGGAAGGATGTGGAAGCGCTGGAAAGAGTGCAGAGGAGATTTACCAGGATGCTGCCTGGTTTGGAGGGTAGGTCTTATGAGGAAAGGTTGATGGAGCTAGGGCTGTTCTCTCTGGAGCGGAGGAGGCTGAGGGGAGACTTAATAGAGGTTTATAAAATGATGAAGGGGATAGATAGAGTGAACGTTCAAAGACTATTTCCTCGGGCGGATGGAACTATTACAAGGGGGCATAACTATAGGGTTCGTGGTGGGAGATACTGGAAGGATATCAGAGGTAGGTTCTTTACGCAGAGAGTGGTTGGGGTGTGGAATGGACTGCCTGCAATGATAGTGGAGTCAGACACTTTAGGAACATTTAAGCGGTTATTGGATAGGCACATGGAGCACACCAGGATGATAGGGAGTGGGATAGCTTGATCTTGGTTTCAGATAAAGCTCGGCACAACATCATGGGCCGAAGGGCCTGTTCTGTGCTGTACTGTTCTATGTTCTAAGGAGATTGTTGAGCATGTAATTCTGTGACAAGTGAGAAATGGATACCAGCCATTGTTTTAGCAAAAACAGGACCTGAAATGGAGAGTTGAGCAAAGACAGCAGGATTGGAAAATGGTGATAGTTACAATGGTGTTTGTTCAGTTAGTCTCGTACCCACATTTAAAGGAGAAAACACAATGTGACATATTTGACACACAGCAGTGGAGGTTTTATGTGGGGCACAAATGCCCAGGAAATCTCAACCTCAAGTAACCAATTTTAAATGATTAATTCTAGTTTGGTTTACACACAATCTACGTATGTCACCTCAATATGATTTTATACTGAATTCTGGGGCTTACGTTCATCACATGACTTGAACTTAGCACCACACTTAAATTGACAAGGGAGAAAGAACACATGGCCTTAAGGCAGCAATACGAGATGTCAAGGTTAAACAATTACTGGTACAAACTGTCTACCTTCCTCACAATTAAAATGATCAGTTCTGTTCTCGAAATTCAAAGTCTGTTGTATTACGTAATACAAATATTAAAATGTTCAGCCTTGTGCATTAAATTTAGTGCAGTTTAACTTCTGATGTTCAAGAAAAGTCACTTTATTTCACACTGCAACCATCTTTAATGTAGTAAGTTTAGAATGAAATTCTGTAATTAGCTTTTGTAACTCTTTAGTTTCTTTAATTTTTAATAAAAAGTGAAGTAAAATTGCTGTCGTCCCAGATGAGGCTGCTATGCCCCTTGAGGGGTATGCTGACTGGTGGTGATTTAACCTGAGGATCACCACACCCCAGGTGAGGGACACCATTGAGAAGGCGGGGCCTTTATGAATAACCTGAGCTGATATGGGAATTGAACCTGCGCTGTTGCCGTTTCTCTGCATCACAAACCAGCTGTCCAGCCAACTGAAATAGCTGTTAGTTGAATGTACTGTGTTATATCAAGCAGATCAATCACTTTAAGGAATTGATATGTATTTTAAGGTTATAAGGAAAGTAAAGTAACTCATTCCAAAGAACCAGAGAGGAGTAATTTCAAATAACTCATCCAAAACAAAGACAGCATGTTTCCCCATCCTGAGCAAATGGGCAGGGGAGATATCAAGGGGCTCTCTAAACTTAGCAAGAAGTAACAGAAAGAAACTTCAATGAGAGAGAGGGTCCCACAAGTAATTGACACCTCAGAAGGCCAGTCATTTAACTGGTGTTGCACAGAATCGGGGACGATGGGAGATGATGCCAGTGGTTGATTAGCACCCTCGAGAAACAGATTAGAAATCGGTCATGCCCGTAGACCGGGCAATTGAACAAGAGGGGAGGCTAATGGTAAACTAATGGTGTTGGTTAATGGGACTAGGGCTAGTCCATTACTCAAAGGGGGGATTATTGAGGTGGGCAATACATATTAGATATATAGATATTCCATTTCATACCAGCAATATATCATACTAATCAAAATGTAGTATAGTGGTTTGAGAAACATCATGGATTAGCGAGCTAGCTGACCTGACCACATTCCTATAGCTATTCAGTCATTAAAGACAGTTATGGAGCATTAAACTTGTCCAGCAGTGCCTTTCGTATCAGCACACAGGCAGCTGCTTTGTGAGACTGCCAGCAGTACGGACAAGTCAGAGAGAAGAACGTTCTGAGAAGAGATTCGTTGTGAAAGCTCAGGGACGGTTGATAAGGTACCACGTAAATGTCTTGGGATGGTCCAGAACTGTCCCCGAGTTGATCACGCAGCCTAGTTACTCATTCCATTGGACCTATATGTAATGTGTGTAATCTATCACCATTCTGATTGGATTGTGTCCAGCTGGGATGGGCTGAGTAACTGTACAGGAATTGATGATATTCTTTGTTTTGTGGAGTTGCTCATGATCAGCCCCTGTGGTTTCTTCCCGCTGGCGTAACTCACAGGAACATTGAAATTAGGAGCAGAAGTAGGCAAGTTCAGCCCTTGGAGCCTGCTCCGCCATTCAATCAGATCATGGCTGATCTCTCCCTGGTCTCAAATCCACTTCCCCACCTGTTCCCCATATCCCTCTTTCCCTTTCTTTTTATCAGAAATATCTCTCCCTCCCTCTTGAAACAATTCAATGATTCAGACACCACCTCGCTATGTGGCAGCGAGTTCCACAAATTCACCACTCTCTGAGAATCTCCTCATCTCAGTTTTAAATCTACAGTCTCGCAACCTGTACCTGTGACCTCTTGTTCTAGATTGTCCCATAAGAGGAAACATTTGCTCTACATTTACTTTATCAATCGCTTTTAACATTTTATGTCCTTCGATTAGATCCCGCTCATCCTTCTAAACTCCAGTGAGTATAGCCCAAACTGCTTAATCTCTCCTCATATGTCATCCCCTTCATCCCCAGAATAAATACTCAATTAACTGTTTGTCGATTCAATCAGGCTTAAGTGTTGAATGATTCTTCTGAGTTCATTCTCCCAAACAGTTCCTTTACCACAGCCATTACCTCTCCCTTTGCCTTTTGTTCCAGGACGTTTTTGTCATTTATTCTCATCCGACCTTATTCTCATTCTCATTTGGGCGGCACGGTAGCACAGTGGTTAGCACTGCTGCTTCACAGCTCCAGGGTCCCCGGTTCGATTCCCGGCTCGGGTCACTGTCTGTGTGGAGTTTGCACATTCTCCTCGTGTCTGCGTGGGTTTCCTCCGGGTGCTCCGGTTTCCTCCCACAGTCCAAAGATGTGCGGGTTAGGTTGATTGGCCAGGTTAAAAAATTGCCCCTTAGAGTCCTGGGATGTGTAGGTTAGAGGGATTAGCGGGTAAAATATGTGGGGGTAGGACCTGGGTGGGATTGTGGTCGGTGCAGACTCGATGGGCCGAATGGCCTCCTTCTGCACTGTAGGGTTTCTATGATTCTATGACCTCTAACCAATCCCTAACTTTCCCTTTTGTTCCACCTGACCCTCCTCCATTTCTCACCAGAATCAAACCCATCACATTTCTCCCTCTCTTTAGTTCTGAGGTAGAGTTACATTGGGCGTGAAACATTAACTCTGTTTCTCTCTCCACGGATGCTGCCAGACCTGCTGTGTTTTTCCAGTTCTTTCTGTATTTACTTTTGATCTACCTGTAGTGAAGGGAAAAACATTATTTACCACCGAGGATAAAATAAATGTTTTTCAACAGCATTTGTGAATCCTTTCGGTGGAAATGTACTCTCTCAGGCTCAAAGAAATTTAGCCCACTGGAAGCAAAGTTGTGAGACCAGCCAGTCCAGCAGAAAGAAACCCTCCGACCCTCCCACTTCCCAAACTGTCAGAATGAACATGGTTCTGTCCTGAGTGTGATTAACAGCAGAATCCAACACCTGTAATCACTTGTGAACTCGCTGGTGTGTCCGCATGTTCGATAACTGAGTGAATCCCTTCCCACAATCAGAGCAGGTGAACGGCCTCTCCCCAGTGTGAACTCGCTGGTGTCTCCTCAGGTCAGATGAATCACTGAATCGCTTCCTGCATTGGGAGCAGATGAACGGCCTCAGCCCAGCATGAACTCGCTCATGTTTCCTGAGGTCAGATGAATGACTGAATTGCTTCTCACATTCAGAACAGGAGAATGGCTTCTCCCCAGTGTGAACTCGTTTGTGCGTCCGCAGGATGGATGAATTACTGAATTCCTTCCCACACACACAGCAAGTGAATGGTCGCTCCCCAGTGTGAATTCGCTGGTGTGACTGCAGGTGGGATAACTGGGTGAATCCCTTCCCACAATTAGGACAGACAAATGGTCTCTCTCCAGTGTGAATTCGCTGGTGTGTCTGTAAAATGGATGAATTACTGAATCCCTTCCCACAAACAGGGCAGATGAATGGCCTTTCACCTGTGTGACAACGTCGATGAATTTCCAGGTGACTCGGGCAACGAAAACGTTTCCCACAATCCCCACAACACATTTCCATGGTTTCTCCATGGTGTCAATGTCCTTGTGTCTCTCCAGGTTTGACAATCAGTTGACGCCTCGTTCACACATACAACCAGTGTGCAGTCTCTCCCTGCTGTGAATGGTGTGATGTTGCTTCAGCCAATGTAACTGATTAACGATCCTTTCACAGTCACTGCATTGTACACTCTCACTCAGGTATCATTCTCTGTACTGTTCCAGTCACACTGATATTAAAATCTCTCACAGCAGACAAAAAGGACAAACATTTCTCCTTTTAGATTCAAGATTGATGATATTCAGCTCCTGATGAATGGAGTGACTCTGTCAGATCCTGATGTGCTATCTGCTTTGAGAGTTCTGTCTGCGATATCTCCTCCCCTAATATATTGTAAAAGAGTTTACAAACGTAATCAGTGACAGTACAGGATAGAAATTCAGAACAGAATTTTAATTGCTAAGGAACATTCATTCCTCTCTCATTTATCGAAGGCTGTAAATATCTGGACCACACACTCTCTATTCACATTCTGCTGTATTTAATACATACCCAATAACACTATGATGTATAATTATACAGTACTCTATTACATGATTAGAGATACATAGGGCTGTGAGGGAGTATTTTATTTCGACAGCTAGTGTTGCTGACCTGAAACTCTCTGCCTACCAGCTTGATGGAAGCAGAGAAGGTGAATAATTTCAGAATGAAATTGGAGGGGCACTTGAAGGAAATAACCTGTAGGGGGAATGGGGATGTCGAGAAGGAATGGGAGTGGCTGGATTGTCCTACAGAGTGTTAGCATAGGCTCAAGTTACTGAATGGACACCTTGTGTCGTAATGACGCTGACTGGAAATGCATATTGTAGCTACAGTAGGATAATACAAGATTAGAAATAATTAATGTATTTTATTACAAATAAGATATCTAATCTGTACCATATTACAAGACTAGACATATCTCTGTCCTATCTTAATTTACCGTCCCCTTAAATGTCAGCCATATCTGGGGAAACCATCTCTTGAATTGTGACCATTAGGAAAGAGACCATCCTTTTACCCAGATAAATAAATGTGTCAGACTGAGGGAGCGAAAGAATGTCAATGTCATGAAGAGAGAGAGAGCTGGGCCAACCTTGCCAGAATCTGCACCCTCCCTGGATTCACTTCGTTTCCCTTCAGTTGCTGCAAATCCCCAATTTCCCCCAGAATGAGAAAAGAAATGGAAAGGGGGAGAAAAGAAAGTGTTTTACTCACAGATGGTGGAGACAGGAAGAAGTTTCAGTCTGTGTGCACCTCAATCTGAGTATCACAAAGCCCGATTGGCTGAAGGACCAGAGTCCTTCCGGTCCTCCAACTCTTCCCATTGGTCAACACCTCAGCACGAAGGTCAGAAGGCGGGCTGCCCCGCTCATGCGCAGTGTCCCCTCTCCACTGGACATGCGCAGTCCCGGGCCAGGGGGAGGGGGCGATCACCGAGAGGCTTCTCGCTGTGGCCGGGGCCGCCAGCCGGTTGCCTAGAAACCTTGGCTGGAGGAGGTGCAGGGGGAGGGGAACAATGGGTGGGGGCGGGGCTTCCATGTCTGTGCGCCCGGGCCTGCGCACTGGAACTCCAGGACGTCATTGTGGAAGAGACTGATTCCTATTGGCTGATTCGCGGCAGGGCTCCATTGTGACGTCACAATGCGGAAGTTGGCCAATAAGCTTCAGAGTGAAACTTCCGCCTCTGGGCCACATCTGGGAGGAAATCAATGTTTCCCCTTTCCATTTCTTTTCTCATTCTGGGGGAAATTAGGGACTTGCAGCAACTGAAGGGAAAGGAAGTGAATCCAGGGAGGCTGCAGACTCTGAAAAGGTTGGCCCGGGTTTCTCTCTCTCTTAAAGACATTGACATCCTTTGCAATGTTCCACAGGAACTAGAATTGGCTGATTTGAATTTCTATCTTGTTCTGACAGCGATGACTTTTGTAAATTCTTTTTACAGGATATTAGAAGGAGTTGATTTGCTGATAGAAATTTCAAGATCTAACACTCACTCAATTCATGGGAGCTGAATGTCATCGGTTTGAATCTGGAAGAAGAAACGTTTCTCTGCTTGAGTTGGGTGAACCATTGGTGTGAACAGAAAAGCATCGAGGCCCGTGCAACCCGAGTGACGGTGTTCCAGTGCACGTATTGTGAAAACTGCAGGAGAGACAGAAAGACACTCAGATCATGGAAAAACCATGGAAATGTGGGGACTGTGAAAAGTCATTCCGTTCCCCATCGGTGTTGGAAATTCATCGACGCAGTCACACCGGGGAGAGGCCATTCACCTGCTCCAATTGTGGGAAAGGATTCACTCGGTTATCGATCTTGCTGACACACCAGCGAGTTCACACCGGGGAGAAGCCATTCAGCTGCTCTGATTGTGGGAAGGGATTCACTCAATCATCGCACTTGCTGATACACCAGCGAGTTCACAATGGAGAGAGGCCATTCACTTGCCCCGTGTGTGAGAAGGGATTCAGCGATTCATCCACACTGCAGACACACCAGAGAGTTCATACTGGGGAGAGGCCATTTATCTGCTCCATGTGTGGTAAAGGATTTGCTCAGTCATCCAACCTGTATTCACACCAGCGAGTTCACACCGGAGAGAGGCTGTTTCCCTGCTCTGTGTGCGGGAAGGGATTCAGTAACTCCGCCAACCTGCTGAGACACCAGCAACTTCATACTGGGGAGGCTTCCTTCACCTGCTTTGAGTGTGGTAAAGGATTCAGTGATTCATCCAACCTGTTTTCGCACCAGCGAACTCACACTGGGGAGAGGCCATTCACCTGCTTTCTGTGTGGAAAGGGATTTAGCCAGGCATCCAGCCTGCAGACACACCAGCGCGTCCACACCGGGGAGAGGCCGTTCACCTGCTCAGTGTGCGGCAAGGGATTCAGTGATTCATCCAACCTGATTTCACACCAGCGAGTTCACACTGGAGTGAGGCCATTTAACTGCTTTGTGTGTCAGAAGGGATTCAGTCGATTATCTAACCTGCTGACGCACCAGCGACTTCACACTGGGGAGAGACCGTTTGCCTGCAATGAATGTGGAAAGGGATTCACACGATCATCCCACCTGCTGAGACACCAGCAAGTTCATAAGCGATTACAAACATTGGATTCTGCTTAATCACACCCAGGACTGAACCACGTTCATTCTGACAGTTTGGGAAGTGGGAGGGTTGGAGGGTTTCTTTCTGCTGGACTGGCCGATCTCACAGCTTTGTTTCCAGTGGGCTGATGCTCTTTGAACCTGGGAGAGCACATTTCCACTGAAATGATCCACAAAAGCTGATGAAGGTTATTTATTTTATTCTGGATAGTAAATAGTGTTTTTCCTACCACTACAGGTAGATCTAAAATAAATACATTTGTCTCTGTACCAGTGAGTCTACAGCACAGGGCCAGGCCAGTCGGCTCACATGGTCTATGTCAGTATTTATGCTCCACATGAGCCTCCACCCACCCCTCTTCATCTCCCCCCATCAGCATATCCTTCTATTCCTTTCTCCCTCATGTATGTATCTAGCTTCCCCTTCAATGTATTCATGCTGTTCACCTCAACCACTCGCTGTGGTAGTGAGTTCTACAGTCTCACCACTCGCTGGTAAAGAGGTTTCACATTAAATCCCTATTAGATTATTGAATCTCTGAAAATGCACACAGCATTTGTAACAAAAAGGATGAATTGTCAGCGCGGATAGAGATAAATGTGTGTGTCCTGATAGACATTACAGAGACTTAGCTGAAAGGTCACGGAGGCTGGGATCTAAATATTGAAGGGTATTTGACATAATGAAATGGCAGGAAGCTAGGAAAAGGTGACAGGATCTCTCCCATTAACTAACGATGACATTAGTTCAGTACAGAGCTACCACCTTAGCCTGAAAGATCAGGATGAAGGATCGGTTTGGGTCGAGATAAGAAATGGTAAAGGTACGAGGTCTCTTGTGGGAGTATTTAATGGGCCCCTTACCTAAGTTACACTGAACTGATTTCTTTATTTTGAACATGACACTATAATAGTATGTTTATTTATTAGTGTCACAAACCGGCTTACATTAACATTGCAATGAAGTTACTGTGAAAATCCCTGAGTTGCCACAACTCAGCGCCTATTTGGGGAGACTGAAGGAGAATTTAGCATGGCCAACGCACCTGACCAGCATGTCTTTCCGACTATGGGAGGAAACCGGAGCACCCGGAGGAAACCCACACAGACACGGGGAGAACGTGCAGGCTCCGCACAGACAGTGACCCAAGCCGGGAATTCACCATGGGTCCCTGGTGCCGTGAGGCAGCAGTGCTAACCACTGTGCCACCGTGCCGCACTCAGATACTATATTGCACTGCCCAGAAATAAAATAAACACCTGATCAAAAAGGACTAGGAAAAAGTACAAACTTATAAATCTCAACTCCTTTTCACAAATACAGATCAAATACTTCATCATTCCCAGTTCCCAGTCACATCATTTTCTCATTATTGTGTTCTGATTATTCAAATAGTATCTCTATTAAACTCATAGATAATACCATTATTTTATTCCGTGACGTCATATAAACTAACATTTGAAGCTAAGACATTGTTTTAAAGCTGTATTTACACATATTTTCAAATCTTCACCCAAAGCATTCCAAAGATTCATCCACAAACTGAAATATACACAGACTTCAAAGTTGTACAAACATAACATTTTTTAAACTTGGTTTTTTCTACTTAATTCATGATCTTCATCCCTTAAAGTCAACAGGTTCTTTGCAAATTTTCAGGCAATGATTCCTTTTTTGCTTCATCCAAAATCATTGCAGTTTTCAGTTCAACTGACTTCCTAAACTTTAAAAACTGGACATTTTATAAGTAATTTGTTGCTAAGTTCTTGAAAATTCACTTTATTACTATTCATTTGGCTTTTTTCTGTAACATATCGATCGGATTAATAAAGTTAAAGTTTGATGTTTATTTATTCGTGTCACAAGTAGACTTACATTAACACTGAAATGAAGTTAATGGAAATCCCCCAGTCACCACACTCCGGCACCTCTTTGGCTACACTGAGGGAGAATTTAGCATGGCCAATGCACCTAACCAGCACGTCTTTCGGACAGTGGGAGGAAACCGGAGCACCCGGAGGAAATCCACGCAGACGCAGGGAGAATGTGCAGACTCCACACAGTGACCCAAGCCAGGAATCAAACCTGGGTTCCTGGCACTGAGAGGCAGCACTGCTCACCACAGTGCCGCCATGTTGCCCAAATATTCATGCTATTTTATAATGTTTCCCCAAACCTCTGAAGAATCATCTCAAGTGAACAATACAAAATATGCAATGACTGCGGATCCAATATAAATTTAGTCTTACTCAGAATTTCAATACTCTTTGATTATTTTATTTTAATATATTGTATGTGTGGTTTCCAACAAAAGGTATGGTCTCGGAGAACACCCAGAACTATATTTCCATATTGGGGAGGCGATGGTGTAGTGGCAGTGTCACAGGACGAGTGACCCAGAGACTCAGGGTAATGCTCTCGGGACCCAGGTTCGAATCCTATTGTGGCAACTGGTGAAATATAAATTAGATGAAAATCTGGGATTAAATGTCTAATGATGATTAGAAACTATTGTCGATTGTCATAAAAGCCCATCTGGTTTACTGATGTCCTTTAGGGAAGCAAATCTGCCAACCTTATCTGGTCTGACCAACATGTAACTCCAGATCCACAGCAACATGGTTACCTTTAATTGCTCTCTCAGATCAAGGACAATTAGGAATGGGCAATAAATGCTGTCCCAGCAACACCCACATCCCATGAATAAATAAATGTTGACATTGTCTGTGGGGAGAGAATAGAGCCAACGTTTCGAGTCTAGATGACCCTTCATCAGAGGGGTCTGACCCCTCTTCTGTTTTTGTGAATGTTGCCATTGTTTATTATATTAACCAAGGGATTTACTTCACCAAATAACATAAACTTCGTTCCACTCAGAGTCGGTCACAATTCATTTTTGACAAACAATATTTTTATTTTCTCCAATTCAGCACTAACAATTTCAATAAGCTCTTGAAGATCCCACCCAGAATAAAAAATATTGGCATCATCTGCAAACAAAACTAATTGTAATAACTGATGCATTCCAAATGTCATTAATATATAAAATAAACAATTGAAGGCCCAAAACAGATCCCTGTGAAACTCCACACAGAATATTCACAAAATCTGATTCACATCACCTACTGTTACAAATTGTTGAGATTTCCAAATAACTTCTGAGCCACTTATTCACTACTCCCCTAATCCCTTGTTTCCAGTGTTTTAAGTAATATTCCATGGTCAATTGTATCAAATCTGTGTAAGATCAGTAAAAACCTCGATTGTAAATTGTCTTCTTGTCCACAGCATTCGTCATTTTCTCCACAAATTCCATCAGTGATAATGAGATAGACTGACTTGGTCTGACTATTACACAGTGAGTTACATTGAGGAATGGAATTATCAGACCATTTAGCAAATGACTTCTCTTTTCTCTGAAAAATTAGAAAAGTGAAGACACTCTCCTGTAATTAGTATAGTCATGCAGTATAATATGCCCGGCTAGCTCAGTCGGTAGAGCATGAGACTTTTAATCTCAGGGTTGTGGGTTCGAGCCCCACGTTGGGCGTTGTTGTTTGGGGTGGCACGGTAGCACAGTGGTTAGCACTGCTGCTTCACAGCTCCAGGGATCTGGTTTCGATTCCCGGCTTGGGTCACTGTCTGTGTACACATTCTCCTCGTGTCTGCGTGGGTTTCCTCCGGGTGCTCCGGTTTCCTCCCACAGTCCAAAGATGTGCGGGTTAGGTTGTTTGGCCACACTAAAATTGCCCCTTAGTGTCCTGAGATGCATAGGTGAGAGGGATTAGCGGGTAAACGTGTAGGGATATGGGAGTAGGGCCTGGGTGGGATTGTGGTCAGAGCAGACTCGATGGGCCAGATGGCCTCTTTCTGCACTGTAGGGTTTCTTCTATGTTTACCACCAGCTTTAAACCATGGAGTAACTTAGTCTATTTTCATTTTACAGGGAAATAGCCCAGTTTGAAAAGACCGGATGCAAATGTGTCAATGGTTTTACTCCACAATCAATAACCTGCTTAATGATTGACATCTCAGTATTGTCTGAATTGGTAGATTTTTTATTCTTATGATATTTCACAATATCAATGACCTCCTTTCCATCAACACCTCTAAAACGTGGGATGGGATGAAGAGGTGGATCACTTTCTCTTGGAACTTTTATCATTGTCCATGAACTCTGTTAAAAAGAAATCCACATTTGGAAGCCCAGCCATTATATGAAATATCAGCACTATAACAGGAGAAGATAAGAAAGACAGACATATTGATCTTTTCATCAACACATCTGAGAGTTAAGAATGTGTGACATGATTTTGGGACACCGGAGTGAGTGTACAGATGTGATTTGTTACATGTGAAAAAGAACAAGCCTAAATTCATGATGAGATGGAGTGAAGAGCGGGTCCCAAACACACACAGCTACTTGAGACACAGCAGGACATGAAATGGTTCATGTGGCCAGGGCATTGAGACAACATTGTGACATCATCAAGGCACTGACACACACTCCAGAGAGAAACTGAGTTCAAAACAATCAGGATCCAATTAAACACATTGAACATGCTCACAAAAATAATATAGATTGGGACAATTCAGGTCTTGGGAGAAATAATACTGATTACAAAGTGTCAACAAGTTGGATAGGGGTAAAGAGAGAGCTGGGGAAACTTTTACATCCATGCTTGATCTGTTGCTTGAAGCATCTGTCCTTATGTACTAGTAACCGAGAACTCTCAGCGCTCCTTCAGGAGTAGAAAAGATTGAGTAGATGTTTCCCCAGGCGGGACCAGAACAGAACTGGAAAATAACAGTGAAATTGAGTGAGGGTCAGAGAGAGAGTTCTCCCCCCTCAAGGTGTGGTCTGTAAGAATCCTGGGGAACCCCCTACTTCGGGTTTTTTGACTAGTGAACATTAAATTAAATTCTATAACTGGCTGTGCCTTGATTTTGAATTTGATTGTTACATTTCTCCTGTTTTTATCCCTGTTATGATTACGCTCTGGGTAAGGATGGTTGACAGGTGACAGGATGGGAAATTGTGGTTTGGGTCATTGACCAAATGGTTTGTTGATCCAAAAGGTGTAAAAGGGGCCAAACTTTATCAGAAATCCAGCAGAGCTGAGAACAGACGACTTGCTGTGTGGGAGCAGGGGGATAAACAGCTCCCAGAGGACAGAGAAAACAGGAGGGCCTTGAATCCTGGATGATACCTGTGTGTCAAGGCCACCATGTTTTCACTGCTTGGCATGGAAATGCTGACTCCCTGTACCAGGGACGCAGCGTGGGAAGACAATTGTTTGAGAGTTTGACGTGGCTTGTGCAGATACAGATGGTTCAATGACAGGTTTTCTAATTGGGCCGTTCAAATGTTAGCTGGGCAATGATTGGGTTAAATCAGTCTCCATAGACTTTGTGATGTAACAAAGTATAAGAAGGGATTCCCCGAGCACAGAGATTTGTCGAGGTTTTACATATTGCATTGACTGGTGCCATGGCATCTGGGGCAGAGCAGGGAGCATTTCCGTGGAGATGCTGCTTCTACCCAGAGTGTAATGGTAATGCTGCTGCATTTTGATATGACTGCTCAGACATTAGCCTGTGTCAGCTCTTATTGATCCTGAATAAAATCTAACCACTGTCACCAATAAGGGTTATCACTGGAATCATTTCAGAGTTTGGGAAAAGGGGAGAAAGGGTTAATTGATTCCCTGAACCCCATTTTCTAACATCGCTGAGTCAAAAATAAAATCTCATCTCCCCCTCTGGCTCCTTTGCCAATTACCTTAGAGGGACTCACTTTCTGTTAAAGAGCCTGCCAACCCCTCTCACCCACTTTCCCTAAAGTGCATCAATCTCATCAGGAAAAGTCCAGAACAATCAAATATTTTTACTGATAAAAGTTTATTAATGAAACAGAACATGGTTAAAACAAACAGAAAATGACTTGAGGATCAAAGACAACCAGAGTAAAGGATGTTCACAATGTTCTGGACACAAATGGTTTCTCTTCAGCTCCTCTGTCCCCTGTTCCCGTGACTCCCCGCTTTGGACACAGGGACACTGAACCCCGGGGGTCACGTCACCATCAGCCCTGGTCACCCCCTCCCGAGCCCCGATTGGTTGGAGGCCCATTTCCCAGTCAGTCCTCCAGCGCCTTCCTGTCTCTCTATTAGTGTGATCCCCATGGCAGTTTCCCAACTGCCATGCAGGCCTGTTATTCACAGCTAAATTCAGCCCTCAGCTCCGTTGCCTGGCTGTCATTGACACGAGCAACAGAGACAGAAAGGTGTCCCAGGCTCAAATGGGAAGTCAAAACTTGTGGCTCTAAACCAACACTTCAACATTTGTCAGTCAAATCCATGTTATTTACACTGGGAGTTTTTATGATGAGATTAATTGAAGTGTTCGGCTGGTCAGCAAGCTCGATAAGCACTGATTCCAGATTGTTCAATACTTCTGTCTTGAATCACAAAATCTTCTCACTTTATCCCCTTCCTGAACTGAATTCCATTATCCTGAGCAGCTGTGGGTGTCACCTCTCTGTGTAAACTCCTGCCCCTTTTTATAAGGCTCTCTCATTCCTTATTGTGGGTCAATTCTTTAATGGTTGAGGATCGCTCTGCGATGTAGTGAGTGTTTATCCGGTCAATCAATGTTTCTGATGTCAGTCAGAACGTCCATCGTTACTTTTCACCTGTTTCTTACTCTGTGTTTTATAAAAATAAAGTTTTCAAACTTTTACAGAATGGTCAGCTTTAAGGTTTCTTTAGTTCATGATGAGGTCATCCAAAGGTCAAAGCCTCTCTTTTCTCCTTCCCGTTTAACTAAGGGTCTGTGGAATATTCCATTCACGGGGAGGTGGTGGGAATGTCGCTGGCCGAGTAATGCAGAGACCCAGCAAAGGATCTGGGGACAGGCAGCTGGTGGGATTTGAATTCAGTGAATCAATTTGGAATTATATAAAGTTAGTCTCAGTAACGGTGACCATGAAATTGTCATCGATTGTTGTAAAAACCTGTCCAGTTCACCCTATTAATGCTCCCTATTAGGGAAGGAAATCTGCCATCCTTACCCGGTCTGGCCTACATGTGAATCCAGACCCACACAGCGATGTGGGTGAATCTTAACTGCCCCTCTGAAATGGCTGAGCAAGTCACTCCATTCAGGGGCAATCATTCTAGACACCCACCACCCTCTGTGAAAAAATTGCCCCTCTGGACCCTTTTGTATCTCTCCCCTCTCACCTTAAACCTATGCCCTCTGTCTGTGTGGAGTTTGCACATTCTCCCCGTGTCTGCGTAGGTTTCCTCCGGGTTCTCCAGTTTCCTCCCACAATCCAAAGATGTGCAGGTTTGATGCATTGGTCATGCTAAATTCTCATTCAGTGTACCCGAACAGGTGCCACGTTGCAGCGATTAGGGGATTTTCACAATAACTTAATTGCAGTGTTAATGTAAGCCCACTTGTGACTAATAAATAAACGTTACTTTACTTAGACCTTTATAAGATCACCCCCAAGTCTCTTACGCTCCAGGGAAAAAACACCCAGTCCATCCAGCCTCTCCTTATACCTTAAACCATCAAGGCCTGGTAGCATGCTAGTAAATCTTTTCTGCACTCTTTCTAGTTTAATAATATCCTTTCTATAATCGGGTGACCAGAACTGTACACAGTATTTCAAGTGTGGCCTTACCAATGTCTTGTACAACTTCAACAAGACGTCCCAACTCCTGTATTCAATGTTCTGACCAATGAAACCAAGCATGCTGAATGCCTTCTTCACCACGCTGTCCACCTGTGACTCCACTTTCAAGGAGCTGTGAACATGTACCCCTAGATCTCTTTGTTCTGTAACTCTCCCCAACGCCCTACCATTAACTGAGTAAGTCCTGCCCTGATTCAGTCTACCAAAATGCATCACCTCGCATTTATCTAAATTAAACTGCATTTGCCATTCATCAGCCCACTAGCCCAATTGATCAAGATCCCGTTGCAATCTGAGATAACCTTCTTCACTGTCCACTGTGCCACCAATCTTGGTGTCATCTGCAAACTTACTAACCATGCCTCCTAAATTTTCATCCAAATCATTATTATAAATGACAAATAAGAGTAGACTCAGCATTGATCCCTGTGGTGCACCACTGGTCACAGGCCTCCAGTTTGAAAAACAACCCTCTATAACCACCCCCTGTCTTCTATCATCCAGCCAATTTTGTATCCATTTAGCTACTTCACCCTGGATCCCATGAGATTTAACCTTATGCAACACCTCCCTTGCTAAAGTCCTCATTAGATATCAATTCTACCTGTTACCGACATTTCACTGAACCAGTCTATATTTTCATCACCAGACTACACTGGCAGCAATGTCAACATCTTTCTAACTTGATTGATTCTATTGAGGAGCTGACAAGGGTGACCATTGAGGGTAGAGCAGTGGATGTTGTGTACATGGATTTTAGTAAGGCTTTCAACAAGGTCCCTCATGGTCGCCTCATCCAGAAGATTAAGATGCATGGGATTCACGGTGACTTGGCCACTTGGATTCAGAATTGATTTGCCCATAGAAGTCAGAAAATAGTGGTGGAAGGGTGTTTTTCTGACTGGAGGTCTGTGACGAGTGGTGTTCTGCAGGGATCCGTACTGGGACCTTTGCTCTTTGGGATACATATAAATGACTTGGATGAAAACGTGGATGGGTGGGTTAGTAAGTTTGCAGACAACACAAAGCTAGATGGAG
This sequence comes from Mustelus asterias, assembly GCF_964213995.1. Classification (NCBI taxonomy): domain Eukaryota; kingdom Metazoa; phylum Chordata; class Chondrichthyes; order Carcharhiniformes; family Triakidae; genus Mustelus; species Mustelus asterias. The sequence goes on from NW_027590645.1 coordinate 173,154, forward strand.
TTGTAGATAATGTAGAAGGTTGTCAAAGGATACAGTGGGATGTAGATCAGCTGCAGATATGAGCGGAGAAATGGCAGATGGATTTTAATCCGGACAAGTGTGAGGTACTGCACTTTGGGAGATCAAATATTAAGGGTAAGTATCCAGTTAATGGCAGACCCCTGAACAGCAATGATCTTGGGGTTCAAGTCCAGAGCTCCCTGAAATTGGCCACACCAGTAGATAGGTGGTAAAGAAGGCAGATAGCATGCTTGCCTTTATTGAGTCTGACATCCTTTATTCAGGATGTCATGTTGCAGCTTTATAAAACCTTGGTTAGACCGCACTTAGAATAGTGCATTCAATTCTGTTCGCTACATTACAGGAAGGATGCAGAGGATTTGGAGAGGGTGCAGAAGATGTTTACCAGGATGCTGCCTGGATTGGAGGGGATGAGCTATAATGAGAGGCTGGACAAACTAGGGTTGTTTTCTCTGAAACTGCAGAAATTGAGGGGAGAGCTGATTGAAGTCTATAAAATTATGAGAGACAGAGATAGGGTTGACAGTCAGAATCTTTTTCCCCAGAGTTAAAATTTCTAATACTAGGGGGCATGCACTTCAGGAGAGAGGGGGAAAGTTCAAAGGAGATGTGAGGGGCAAGTTTTTCCTTTGCACAGAGAGTGGTCGTGTCTGGAACACGCTGCAGCACAGGTGGTGGAGGCAGATACGATAGGGGCGTTTAGATAAACACATAAATATGCAAGGAATATGGACCAAGGGCAGGCAGAACGGATAAGTTTAATTTGGCATCATGTTCGACCCAATATCGTGGGCTGAAGGGTCTGTTCCTGTGCTGTACTGTTCTACGTTCTATTAGTGATCTCCATTTAGAAAAAGGAAATAAAGGCACTGGAGAAGGGGCAAGAAAGATTCACAAGAATAATCCCAGAACTGTAATCACTTGTGAACTCGCTGGTGTTTCACCAAGTTTGCTGACCGAGTGAATCCCTTCCCACACACAGAGCAGGTGACCAGCCTCTGCCCAGTGTGAACTCGCTGATGTACCCGTAGGTTGCATGACTGAGCGAATCCCTTCCCACAGTCAGAGCAGCTGAACGGTCTCTCCCCAGTGTGAATGCGCTGGTGGGTAATCAGTTCATGAGAGCTTTTGAAGCCACTCCCACAGTCAGAACATTTAAAGGGTCTCTCCTGGGTGTGAGTGATGTTGTGTCTGCGGAGGCTGGATAACTGAGTGAATCCTTTCGCACACACCGAGCAGGTGAATGGTCTCTCCCTGGTGTGAACTCGCTGATGGTTCAGCAATGCTGCAGATATTCTAAATCTCTTTGAGCAGTGAGGGCAGCTGAACGGCCTCTCCTCAGTGTGAATGCGCTGGTGGACGATCAGTTTCTGAGAGCTTTTGAAGCCATTCCCACAGTCACAGCATTTAAAGGGTCTCTCATTGGTATGAATGACTCGGTGTGTCTTCAGGCTGGATGACTGAGTGAATCCCTTCCCACACACAGAGCAGGTGAACGGTCTCTCCCCAGTGTGAACTCGCTGGTGTATCTGCAGGTTGGATGAAGTTCTAAATTTCTTTGTGCAGTGAGAGCAGCTGAACGGTCTCTCCTCAGTGTGAATGCGCTGGTGGGACACCAGATCCTGAGAGCTTTTAAAACCACTCCCACAGTCACAGCATTTAAATGGTCTCTCATTGGTGTGAGTGAGATTGTGTTTCTGCAGGCTGGATAACTGAGTGAATCCCTTCCCACACACAGAGCAGGTGAATGGTCTCTCCCCAGTGTGACTGCGTTGATGAATTTCCAGCTGAGATGGGGATATGAATCCCTTCCCACAGTCTCCACATTTCCACGGTTTCTCCATGGTGCGGGTGTCCTTGTGACTCTCCAGGTTAAACAATCAGTTAAATCTCACACAGAACACGGGTACAATCTCTCCCCGCTGTGAAAGCTGCGATGTATTTTCAGGCTGTGTAACTGGTTAAAGCTCTTTCCACACTCAGTGCACTGGAACACTCTCACTCGGGTGTGTGTATCTCAATGCATTTCTAGTCACAGCGATGTTTACAATCTTTTGAAGCCAAGAGGCCAAACAAGCATTTCTCCTGCTAGATTCAAAGGCCGATGATATTCAGGTCCCAAGAAGTCGAGTCACTCTGTCAGATCTCGATGTGATGTTGGAGATTTCTGTCTGATTTCTCCTTGTCTAATATCCTGTAAGTCAATTTAGAAAAAAAACATTGCAATTCAGAATATGATCGAAATTCAAATCTACATTTCTAGTTTATGGAGCATTCTTTAAAGACACAGTCATGGAGCATTAAACTTGCCCAGCAGGGCCTCCCGTATCAGCACACAGGCAGCTGCTTTGTGAGACTGCCAGCAGTACAGACAAGTCAGAGATAAGGGTGTCCTCAGAAGTGGGATTCATTGTGAAAGCTCAGGGACGGTTGATAAGATGGAGCAATTCTGTGATTCTAATGAACATTCTTTCCTCTCCCATTCCCCAAAAGCCGTGAATCTCCATCCCACACACTCTCCCTCCATTCTCACTCTGCTGTATCTAATATTCACCCTCCCAATTCTCCTGAAGGTGCTGATTGAGGCTGATTGACAGATCCATGCTCACTGCTTCCTGTCCAGCACAGAGATCAGAACAAATAGGAGCTGCAGTCAGCATTCGGCCCATCGAGTCTGCTCAACCATTCATTGAGATTATTGGTTGATCTACCTCTGCATTATTTTCCCCACACTGTCCCCCATATCCATCGATATCTTCAATATCTAGAAACCTATCAACCCCTCTCTTGAAAATTCTTGATGACTGAGGCTCTGTAGTCCTCTGGGGTAGAGAATCCAAAACATCACCACATCCTTGAGTGAAGAAATCCTTCCTCATCTGAGCTTTCTCTCCATTTTCCAGCCTGTTTCCAATAATTATTGACTCCCTTGTCATTCAAACACTGTCTAACTCATCCTTGAATATATTCAATCCCTCCACTGGTCCCTATGGAAGAGAAATCTAGACACTAACAATTCTCTGAGAGAAGAGATTGTTGGAAATATATAATATAGCTGCAGTCCAAAATTACACAGCCAGATATAATAAGTGTATTTTATTACAGAGCTATAAATAATATATCTAATCTGTACCATATAACAACAGGGGAGCGGATAGCCTTGTAGTATTAATCACCAGTCCCCTGGGCCTGATGAAATGTATCCTAGGATTCTGTGGGAGGCAAGGGATGAGATTGCAGAGCCTTTGGCGTTGATCTTTGGGTCCTCGCTGTCCACGGGGATGGTGCCAGAGGACTGGAGAATGGCGAATGTTGTTCCTCTGTTTAAGAAAGGGAATAGAAATGACCCTGGTAATTATAGACCGGTTAGTCTTACTTCGGTGGTTGGTAAATTGATGGAAAGGGTCCTTAGGGATGGGATTTACGACCATTTAGAAAGATGCGGATTAATCCGAGATAGTCAGCACGGATTCGTGAAGGGCAAGTCGTGCCTCACAAATTTGATAGAATTTTTTGAGGAGGTAACTAAGTGTGTTGATGAAGGTAGGGCAGTTGATGTCATATACATGGATTTTAGTAAGGCGTTTGATAAGGTCCCCCATGGTCGGCTTATGATGAAAGTAAGGAGGTGTGGGATAGAGGGAAAGTTGGCCGATTGGATAGGTAACTGGCTGTCTGACCGAAGACAGAGGGTGGTGGTGGATGGAAAATTTTCGGATTGGAGGCAGGTTGCTAGCGGTGTGCCGCAGGGATCAGTGCTTGGTCCTCTGCTCTTTGTGATTTTTATTAATGACTTAGAGGAGGGGGCTGAAGGGTGGATCAGTAAATTTGCTGATGACACCAAGATTGGTGGAGTAGTGGATGAGGTGGACAGCTGTTGTAGGCTGCAAAGAGACATAGATAGGATGCAAAGCTGGGCTGAAAAATGGCAAATGGAGTTTAACCCTGTTAAATGTGAGGTGATTCATTTTGGTAGGACAAATTTAAATGTGGATTACAGGGTCAAAGGTAGGGTTCTGAAGACTGTGGAGGAACAGAGAGATCTTGGGGTCCATATCCACAGATCTCTAAAGGTTGCCACTCAAGTGGATAGAGCTGTGAAGAAGGCCTATAGTGTGTTAGCTTTTATTAACAGGGGGTTGGAGTTTAAGAGCCGTGGGGTTATGCTGCAACTGCACAGGACCTTGGTGAGACCACATTTGGAATATTGTGTGCAGTTCTGGTCACCTCACTATAAGAAGGATGTGGAAGCGCTGGAAAGAGTGCAGAGGAGATTTACCAGGATGCTGCCTGGTTTGGAGGGTAGGTCATATGAGGAAAGGTTGAGGGAGCTAGGGCTGTTCTCTCTGGAGCGGAGGAGGCGGAGGGGAGACTTAATAGAGGTGTATAAAATGATGAAGGGGATAGATAGAGTGAACGTTCAAAGACTATTTCCTCGGGTGGATGGAGCTATTACAAGGGGGCATAACTATAGGGTTCGTGGTGGGAGATACAGGACGGATATCAGAGGTAGGTTCTTCACGCAGAGAGTGGTTGGGGTGTGGAATGGACTGCCTGCAGTGATAGTGGAGTCAGACACTTTAGGAACATTTAAGCGGTTATTGGATAGGCACATGGAGCACACCAGGATGATAGGGAGTGGGATAGCTTGATCTTGGTTTCAGATAAAGCTCGGCACAACATCGTGGGCCGAAGGGCCTGTTCTGTGCTGTACTGTTCTATGTTCTATTAATCCAGAAACTTAGCTGATGTTCTGGGGACCCGGGTTTGAATCCTGCCACGGCAGATGGTGGAATTTGAATTTGAAAACAAAATCTAGAATTAAGAATCTACTGATGACCATGAAACCATTGTCGATTGACCAAAAAACCCGTCTGGTTCATTAATGTGCTTTAGGGAAGGAAATCTGCCGTCCTTACCCAGTCTGGCCTACATGTGACTCCAGAGCCACAGCAATGTGGTTGACTCTCACCCAGCTTCTGAAATGGCCGAGCGAGCCATTCAGTTCAAGGGCAATTGGGGATGGGCAATAAATGCTGGCCCAGCCGGCAATGCCCGTGTCCCAAGGATGAATAAAAAACAACATCAGACACGTCTCTGTCCGATATTAGTTTACTGTCCCCTTTAATATATTTCAGAAATTAGATGGGCACATGAAGGAAATAAACTTGCAGGGGAAAGGGAATATAGAAAGGGAATGGGACTGACTGGATTGTTCTACAGAGAGTCGGCATGGATTCGAGTTACTGAATGGACTCCTTCTGCGCTGTAATGACTCAATGAGTGAAAATATATAACATAGCTTCAGTGCTACATTACAAAACAAGAAATAATAATAAACGTACTTTGTTACAGAACCATAAATATTATACCAAATCTACTATATAACAACACAAGGCATATCTCTGTCCTATATTAATTTATTGTCCTTTTAAATGTCAGCCATCACCAGGGGAAACCAGCCCTTTAATTGTGAACATTAGGAAAGGGACCTTTTAGCCAGACAAATCAATGTGTCAAGCTGAGGGAGCAAAGGATGTCAATGTCTTTAAGAGAAAGAGAAACCTGGGCCAACCTTTCCAGAGTCTGCACCCTCCCTGGAGTCACTCCGTTTCCCTTCAGTTGCTGCAAGTCAAGGCAGGAATGAGCAGCTGAACAAGCTCATTGTCCACTTCCGCATTCAGACAATGGGCGAGCTCTGATTGGCTGGAGGACCAGAACATCCGTTCCTCCAACTTTCCATTGGCCAACACCTCAGCAGCAGGTCAAAAGGTTGGCTCGCCCCGCACATGCGCATCTTCCCCTCTCCCTTGGACATGCGCAGTCCCGGGCCGAGGGAGGGGGCGATCATGACGCGGCTTCTCGCTCTGGCCGGAGCCGTCAGCCGGTTGATTGGAAACCGTGGCTGGAAGAGGTGAAGGGGGAGGGGGAACAATGGGTGGGGGCGGGGCTCCCGGGTCCGCGCGCCCGGGCCTGAGCACTGGAACCCGGAGACGTCATCGCGGAGCAGAATGATTCCTATTGGCTGATTTAGGCAGAGCTCTCTTATGGACGTCACAATGCGGAAGTTGTCCAAACTCCCTCTTCTGGGCAACATCTGGGAGGAAATCAATGTTTCCCCCTTTCCATTTCTTTTCTCATTCTGGGGGAAATTGGGGACTTGCAGCAACTGAAGGGAAAGGAAGTGAATCCAGGGAGGCTGCAGACTCTGGAAAGGTTACAGATGAAGACCGGATTCAGGAACAGGACTAGGCCCAGGTATATTTTTGTTTCTCTCTCAAAGACATTGACATCTTTTAGTTCCCTCAGTTTATCTGGCTAATAGGGTAGCCTCTTACCCAATGTTCACAATTCAGTTTTCCCAGAAGAGGGCTAACATTTAAATGAACTGTAAATTTGTATGGGAGAGAGATATGTTATTTATGATCCCATATTTTTTGACTTGAAATATACAGCAGTGTGGCTGCTTTATCAATTTCCAGTGATGCAGAGATTACAACATAGAAGGAAATGCATTTGGCAACTTAAATCCATGCTGACTCTCCGTGGTAGCCATGATGTGGAGATGCCGGCATTGGACTGGGTTGGGCATAGTAAGAAGTCTCACAACACCAGGTTAAAGTCCATCAGGTGAGTGACCTGAGGAAGGAGCAGTGCTCCAAAAGCTCGTGATTCCAAATAAACCTGTTGGACTTTAACCTAGTGTTGTGAGACTTACTGTACTCTCTGTGGAGCAATTTGGTCAGTTCCATTCCCTTGAGCTCCACGTCACATTGGAATGGATGAGAGTTCCAGATGAAGTGAGACTGGGGTGGAGTCGGGCGATGTCACTGAGATGGGAATAGGCGGTTTTGATGATGATGTGGATATGTGGTTGGAAGCTCATCTTGGGGTGAAATATTTCACCATGGTTGTGAACAGTTTGGTTCAGCCTCAGACAGTTACCAGGAAGATAGAGTTGCTGGTGAGGGAGTGGAGTTTGTAGTGGGGACTGAAGACAATGGGTTCAGTCTTCCCAGTGTTTGTATGAAAGAAGTTTCAGTTCTTTTAGTACTGGATTTCAGACAAGTCAGGATTGTGTGCGAGTTGTGGGGGGAGAAACTCGGAGGTGATGGCGTTCACATCTACCTGCTACCTTGGTCCTTCTAGGTGGTGGAGGTTGAGGATTTGGGAGATTCTGTCAAAGTTCTCATTGAGTTCTAGATGTATAAAATCCCTCTCCTTCACCCCGGCCCCTTCTACTTCTCTCTGTCTCCACTCGAGACCAGGTGCCAGATTTCCTTTCTTGACAGACATCAGCATAACACTTGGGTTTTTATGATAATCCAGCAGCTTTCCTCTGTGTGGGTTTCCTCCAGATGCTCTGGTTTTCTCCCACAGTCCAGAGATGTGCAGATTAAGTGGGTTAGCCATTTCCCTTAGTGTCCCAAGACATGTAGGTTAGATGGATTAGCCATGGTAAATGTGTGAGGGTATGGGGATAGGGTGGGGGAGAGGCTCTGGGTAAGATACTATGTGAGAGAATTGGTGCGACCCATGGGTTGAATGTCCTCCTTCTGCACTGTAGGGACTCTATGATAATGTTGGAAAATGTGAAACAGTTCATTTTGGAAGGGAGAGCAGGGGAGTATTATTTAAATGGGGAAAAGACTGTAAAGCTGCAACACAACAGGACTTGGGGGACTTCTGCACAAAACACAGAAACCCAGCACACAGGTGCAGTTGGTAATCAGGAAGCCTAATAGAATGTTGGCCCTTATTTCAAGTAAAGTAAAGTTTATTTATTTGTCACAAGTAGGCTTACATTAACAATGCAATGATGTTACTGTGAAAATCCACTAGTCGCCACACTCCGGCGCCTGTTCAGGTACACTGAGGGAGAATTTAGCATGACCAGTTCACCTAACCTGCACATCTTTGGACTGTGGGAGGAAACCGGAGCACCCGGAGGAAACCCACGCAGAACCGGGGAGAATGTGCAAACTCCACACAGACAGTGACCCAAGCCAGGAATTGAACCCGAGTCTCTGGCGCTGTGAAGCAGCAGTGCTAACTGCAGTGCCACTGTGGTTGGAGTATATGAGTAGGGAAGTCTTGCTACAACTGTACAAGGTACTGGCGAGACCATATCTGGAGGACTGTGAGCAGTTTTGGTCTCCTTATTTCAGGAAAAATATTATTTCATTGGAGGCAGTTCACAGTAGATTCACTTGGATTATCCCCGTTATGGAGGGATTGTTTTATGAGGAAAGTTTAAACAGGTTGGGCCTCTCCTCATTGGAATTTAGAAGAATGAGAGGTGATCTCATTGAAGCATATTGGATTCTTAAGGGACTTGAGAGGGTAAATGCTGAGCGGATGTTTCCTCTCATGGGAGAGTCTGGGACCAGAGGGCACAGTCTCAGAATAAAAGGTGCCAATTTAAGACTGAGATCAGGAGCAATTTCTTCTCCCAGAGGGTTGAGAGTCTTTGCAAGTCCTTGCCACAGAGAGCTGTGGGGGCAAAGCCCTTGTGTATATTTTTGATCAATAAGGAAATCAAGGGTTACGGGAAAAGGGCAAGAAAGTGGACATGAGGAATGTCAGATCAGCCATGATCCTATTGAATGGGTGACATTCAATCCCTTCCCTGCAGGACATCAGTGAATCAATTGGGTTTTTAATGACACTCCAGAATTTTCATGGTCACTTTTACCTAGTGCCGGCCCCAGAAATGACCAGATTCATTCCGCTCAATTTCACAACCTGCCTTTGTGTTTTTGTGGGTTCTCTCTCACATTTGTTTTCTTTTAAATTCAGTGTCACAGAGTTTTAGAAGAGGAGGATTTGCAGTCAGGAATCTTTGAACAAACATCACATCAGGAGTTGACGGAGCTGCCCAGTTAACGGTAACTTGATTATCATTTAAACATTGAAGGAAAAAGCATTGTTCACAGTAGATGAAACTGTTCTCTGTGTGGACGCAGCTTCAGTTGATCATCTGGCCTCAGGAGCTACAAATATAAACATCCTGGGGAGGAACCATGGAAGAGTGAGGACAGTGATGAGGGATTCAGTTACCTGTCTGAGCTGGAAGCTCATCGTGCACCGGGGAGAGGCCGTTCACCGGCTCTGTGTATTGGACTGATTTCACTCCATCAGCCAACCTGTTGTCTCACTGACATATTCACACTGGGGGGAGATTGTTCAAACGCTGCAGAGATGGAAAGGGATTCATTCAGTCATCCCACCATATGACACACAAACGTGTTCACACTTGAGTGATTTTGTTAATTGCCCAGATTACGAGAAGAGCTGTAAAAGTTCCAGGGAAGTGATATCCTATCAACTTGTCCACACTGACGAGAGACCGTTCAGGTGCTCTCACTTTAGGACTGAGTTCAGGCGATTATCTCACCTCACAGTGCACCAGCAGATTCACACTGGGGAGAGGTTATTCCTCTGCTCTGACTCAGTTGAAAAAAATTACAAGTAAATCACTATTTGCTATAGACCAAAGAAAGATACTTTATTAGAAGAGTAAGGGTCACAAGGTAAAACAAGCCAAGTTCCAGAATATTAAACATCCAGTCCAGTTACAGAGATTGTAAACATCAACAGAAACAAACCCAAACTATCAGAATGAACAGAGTTCAGGCTTGGATGTCATTAACAGCAGCAACAGCAGCAGAATCCAATCCCAATAATCACTGCTGAACTCGCCGGTGTGTCAGCCAATTAGATGATCGATTGTATCCTTCTCACATGTGGAACAGGAGTCTGGTCTCTCCCCAGTGTGAACTCGCTGGTGTGTCCGCAGGTTGGATGAATTACTGAATCCTTTCCCACACTGAGAGCAGGTGAATGGTCTCTCTCCAGTGTGAACCCGCTGATGTATCTGCAGGTGGGATGACTGAGTGAATGTTTTCCCACAATAGGAGCAGGTGAATGGTCTCTCCCCAGTGTGCAATCGTCGGTGTCTCTGCAGATTTGATGCATAAGGAAAATGCTTCCCACACTCAGAGCAGATGAACAGCCTCTCCCCAGTGTGAACTCGCTGATGTATCAGCAGATAGGATGAATCAGTGAATCCCTTCCCACACTCGGAGCAGCTGAACAGTCTCTCCCTGGTGTGAATTCGCTGGTGTCTCTGCAGGTTGGATGAATTACTGAATCCTTTCCCACACTCAGGGCAGATGAATGGCCTCTCCCCAGTGTGAACTCGCTCGTGTGTCTGCAGGTGGGATAACTGAGTGAATCCCTTCCCACACTCTGAACACGTGAACCATTTCTCCCCGGTGTGACCTCGCTGGTGCATCAGCAAGTTGGATGATTCACTGAATCCCTTCCCACAATCGGAGCAGGTGAATGGCTTCTCCCCGCTGTGAACTCGCTTGTGTGTCTCCAGGTGGGATGAACTTGTGAATCCTTTCCCGCACTCGGGGCAGGTGAATGGCCACTCCCCTGTGTGAACTCGTTTGTGTGTCTGCAGGGAGGATGAATGAGCAAATCCCTTCCCACACTCCAAACAAATGAACGGCCTCTCCCCAGTGTGATTACATCGATGAGTTTCCAGTTGGTGTGAGAAATTGAATCCTTTACCACAGTCTCCACATTTCCACGGCTTCTCCATGGTGCTGGTGTCCATGTGTCTCTCCCAGTTTGACAGTCAGCTGAAGCCTCATCCACAACAAAACACCCGAACGGTCTCACCCCAATGTGACTGGTGCTGTCTTTTCAAGATGTGTTCTTGCTTTTCCAATCACATTTATGGTTGAAATCTCTTGAAGCAGAAGAACAGACAAATATTTCTCTTTGTAGATTCCAAAGGCTGATGTTGTCCAGGTCCCGATGAATGGAGTTAATCTGTCAGATCACCATGAGTGTTTGTTTTGAGATTTCTGTCTGGAAATCCTCTTCTGATATCCTGTAACACGAATTTCCAAAATTCATCACTGTCAGTGCAACTTAGAAATTCAGAAAAGACAATTCCAGTTTTTATAGAAAATTCTTTACTTTTCCCCACTATTCTTACCCTGCTGTTTCCCACTCTACACCCTCCCAATTCTCCTAAAGGTGCCAATTCATGTTGGTTAATGAATCCATGCTCATCACTTCCTGTTCAAATGTGTGTAATATGCAGCACTCATTACTTGGTTGGAGATATGGTGGGTGCAGCGAGTGATCATGATCTGGAACTGGGTGCCCACGGATCTTGTGGCAGTGAAAACAATTAAAGATTTCAAACTGAAATTGGATGCGCACTTGAAGGAAATATTCTTGCAGGAGAATGGGTAGATGGAGGGGCAATGGGTCTGACTGGATTGCTCTATAAGAAGTTGACATTGTCTCCTTCTCTATCGGAATAACAATGCCTGGAAGTATATTAACATAGTTACAATATTCTATTACAAGACTAGAATCATAGAATCCCTACAGTGCAGAAGGAGGCCATTCAGCCCATCCAGTCTGCACCAACCACAATCCCACCCAGGCCCTATTCCTGTAACCCCATTTACTGGCCCTGCTATTACCACTGACACTAAGGTCAATTTTACCACGGCCAATCATTGGATGAACCTGTGTTGAAGATATTAAAAAGGCCATGTGTTTAACACAAAGTCAATTTATTTGACTATTATCCACAATATTAACACCTATAAATGGACTGTTGTTTATTAACAGCAATGGAAACAGACCCATTCGAACATAATAATTAAGAACAGAAGGAGGCCACTCGGCCCCTCAAGCCTGTTCCGCCATTCAATAGGATCGTGGCTGATCTGATTGTAACCTCAACCCAACATTCCTGCCCACTACCCTCACCAATAATCTTCCATCTCCTTGTTAATCAGGAGACCACCTTGCTCTTCTTCAAAATATTCCAAGATTCTTCTTCCTCTGCCTTTTGAGGAAGAGAGTTCCAAAGATCCATGATCCTCTGAGAGAAAACACTTCTCCCTATCTCTGTCTGAAACACATTTTTAAACAGTGTCTCCTTGTTCAAGATTCTCCCACAAGAAAAAAAAATCCTTTCCACATCAACCCAGTCAATAGCCCTCAGAAACGTAAAAGGTTTCAATCAAGGCCCCTCTTACTCTTCTAAACTCCAGTGGCTACAAGCCCAGATTCTCCAATCTTTCCTCATAAGACAACCTGCCAATTTCTGGTATTAGTCTGGTAGACATTCTCTGAACTGCTTCCAATGCATTTACATTTTCCTTAAATAAGGAGTTCAATACTTTAACAACACTCCAGATGTGGTCTCACCAGTGTCCTGTCTGACTGAAACATAAACTCACTCCTTTTGTAACCACTTTCCTCACAATAAACAATGACATTCTATTAACTTTCCTGATTACTTGCTGTACCTGCATTCCACCCTTTTGTGATTCATGTATTAGGACACCTCTGAATCTCAGAGCTCTGCAATCTCTCACCATTTAACGTTTTTTTTAAAATTTGGCAGAAATTCCTGCCAAAATTGATAATTCCATATTTGCCCACGTTATACTCCATTTGCCAAATCTTTGCCCACTAGCTGAACTTATCTACATCCCTTTGTGGCCTCCTTACATCCTCTTCACACTTACTTTTCTACCTTTGTGTCCTCAGCAAATTTAGCGACCATGCTTGCATCCAAGTCATTTATATAAGTTGTTAAAAGTAGAGGTCCCAGTTCTGATCGCTTTGGCACATCACTCGTCACATCCTGTCAACCAGATAAAGATCCATGTGTGCCAACTCTGTTTCCCGTTAGCTTAGTAAGAAGTTTAACAACACCAGGTTAAAGTCCAACAGGTTTATTTGGTAGCAAAAGCCACACAAGCTTTCGAGGCTCTGAGCCCCTTCTTCAGGTGAGTGGGAATTCTGTTCACAAACAGAACTTATAAGACACAGACTCAATTTACATGAATAATGGTTGGAATGCGAATACTTACAACTAATCCAGTCTTTAAGAAACAAAACAATGGGAGTGGAGAGAGCATCAAGACAGGCTAAAAAGATGTGTATTGTCTCCAGACAAGACAGCCAGTGAAACTCTGCAGGTCCACGCAACTGTGGGAGTTACAAATAGTGTGACATAAATTCTGATTCTAGGATCGCATGATAAAGACTCAGGAGGAAAAAAGCAGAAATATTTATGTGAAATAGTGTGACATAAACCCAATATCCCGGTTGAGGCCGTCCTTGTGTGTGCGGAACCTGGCTATCAGTTTCTGCTCCGCGACTCTGCGCTGTCGTGTGTCGCGAAGGCCGCCTTGGAGAACGCTTACCCGAATATCAGAGGCCGAATGCCCGTGACCGCTGAAGTGCTCCCCAACAGGAAGAGAACAGTCTTGCCTGGTGATTGTCGAGCGGTGTTCATTCATCCGTTGTCGCAGCGTCTGCATAGTTTCCCCAATGTACCATGCCTCGGGACATCCTTTCTTGCAGCGTATCAGGTAGACAACGTTGGCCGAGTTGCAAGAGTATGTACCGTGTACCTGGTGGATGGTGTTCTCACGTGAGATGATGGCATCTGTGTCGATGATCCGGCACGTCTTGCAGAGGTTGCTGTGGCAGGGTTGTGTGGTGTCTTGGTCACTGTTCTCCTGAAGGCTGGGTAGTTTGCTGCGGACAATGGTCTGTTTGAGGTTGTGCGGTTGTTTGAAGGCAAGAAGTGGGGGTGTGGGGATGGCCTTGGCGAGATGTTCGTCTTCATCAATGACATGTTGAAGGCTCCGGAGGAGATGCCGTAGCTTCTCCGCTCCGGGGAAGTACTGGACAACGAAGGGTACTCTGTCCACTGTGTCCCGTGTTTGTCTTCTGAGGAGGTCGGTGCGGTTTTTCGCTGTGGCGCGTTGGAACTGTTGATCAATGAGTCTAGCGCCATATCCTGTTCTTATGAGGGCATCTTTCAGCGTCTGGAGGTGTCTGTTGCGATCCTCCTCATCCGAGCAGATCCTGTGTATACGGAGGGCTTGTCCGTAGGGGATGGCTTCTTTAACGTGTTTAGGGTGGAAGCTGGAGAAGTGGAGCATCGTGAGGTTATCCGTGGGCTTGCGGTACAGTGAGGTGCTGAGGTGACCGTCCTTAATGGAGATGCGCGTGTCCAAGAATGCAACCGATTCCGGAGAGTAGTCTATGGTGAGCCTGATGGTGGGATGGAACTTGTTGATGTCATCATAGAGTTGTTTCAGTGATTGTTCACCATGAGTCCAAAGGAAGAAAATGTCATCGATGTATCTAGTGTATAGCACCGGTTGAAGGTCCCGTGCGGTGAAGAAGTCTTGTTCGAACCTGTGCATGAAGATGTTGGCATATTGAGGTGCAAATTTGGTCCCCATGGCTGTTCCGTGTGTCTGGATGAAGAACTGGTTGTTGAAGGTGAAGATATTGTGGTCCAGGATGAAGCGGATGAGATGTAAAATTGCATCTGGAAACTGGCAGTTGTTGGCGCTGAGCACTGAGGCCGTTGCAGCAATGCCATCGTCATGGGGGATGCTGGTGTAGAGTGCTGAGACATCCATTGTGACGAGGAGCGCTCCTGGTTCAACTGCTCCATGTGTGCCGAGTTTCTGTAGGAAGTCCGTCGTGTCGCGACAAAAGCTGGGGGTTCTTTGTACAATGGGTTTCAGGATGCCCTCGACATAGCCGGAGAGGTTCTCGCACAGGGTCCCATTGCCCGATACGATGGGACGGCCGGGTGTGTTTGCCTTGTGTATCTTCGGGAGGCAGTAGAGATCTCCAACGCGGGGAGTACGTGGGATGAGAGCACGGAGGGTGTTCTGAAGGTCCGGATCAAAGGTCTTGATCAGAGTGTTGAGTTGACGGGTGTGTTCTTTGGTCGGATCTGCAGGTAACTGTCTGTAGTGTTCCTCGTTGTTGAGTTGTCGGTACACTTCTTTGCAGTAATCCGTTCTGTTCAGTATGACGATGGCCCCTCCTTTGTCTGCTGGTTTGATGACAATGTTGCGGTTGGTCTTGAGAGCGTGGATGGCGTTACGTTGTGCTTGGGTGATGTTCGGGGCTGTCTTGTGAGTGCGGCTGATGAATTTGGTGTTGACGCACCTCCTGACGGCTTGGGCATACATGTCAAGTCGAGGGCAGCGGCCTTCCGGAGGAGTCCAATTCGACTCTTTCCTCTTCGGATGCCATTATTCATGTAAATTGAGTCTGTGTCTTATAAGTTCTGTTTGTGAACAGAATTCCCACTCACCTGAAGAAGGGGCTCAGAGCCTCGAAAGCTTGTGTGGCTTTTGCTACCAAATAAACCTGTTGGACTTTAACCTGGTGTTGTTAAACTTCTTACTGTGTTTACCCCAGTCCAACGCCGGCATCTCCACATCCCGTTAGCTTGCCAATCTTCTTTCCATGCCATATTACCCCCACACAGAGATTCTATTTTCCACATTAAGCTTTGATGTGGCAGCTTATCAAATGCATTTTGGAAATCTAAGTACAGTACATTCACCTTTGCTGCCCCATTATCCAATATATAAAGTCACCATCTCCCAGATGTCCCCTTGAGAGGGAGAGCTGACTGGTGGTCACTTAACCTGAGGATCATAAATTCATAAGATATAGGAGCAGAATTAGACCATTCGGCCAATCGAGTCTGTTCCACCATTCGATCATGGCTGATAACCTCCTCATCCCCATTTTCCTGCCTTCTCCCCATAACCCTTCAACCCCATTACCAATTAAAAATCTGTCCAACTCCTCCTTAAATTTACTCACTGTCCCAGCATCCACCACCCTTTGGGACAGCGAATTCCACAGATTCACAACTCTTTGGGAGAAGCAGTTTCTCCTCAACTCTGTTTTAGGTAATGGGCGTCTCTGCCCAGGTGGCAAGGCGAGATCAGAGAGGGAAATAAGGGAGGGTGGGGTAGGTGGGTGGGGGTTCAGTTGGTCACTCCCCGGAGTTAGAGAGAGAGAGAGGAGGTTGGAGGAGCAGGAGGGAGGACGATGGACAGGGCACTGAGGAGGGCCGGTGCCCCAGTCAGGGGGGGGGGGGGTACCGGTGTTGGGGGCAGCAGCAGTAGGTAGGGGGACTTTGCTCCTTCAGCCCTCTTGGGCGAAACAGTTTAAGTCCAGGGTGTCTTCACCCCCATCCCTGCAGATGGAAAACAGTCTTAATATTCTTCCCCCCTCTCCTTTTCAGGCACCGACCTTCTGATGATGAGGGCACCAGCCCAGCCACTCAGTCCCTTGATGTTGAAATGTTTAAGTCCTCCTTCCTGTAGATGGAAAAAACAACAAAGAGAAACTCTCTCTGTGTCTTCTCTCCCTCCAGGGAGAGAGCACCCTCCAGTAGTCGGACGGCAGCAAGCAGGCAGGCAGGCCGGATGGCAGGCCGGCCAGACAGCAGGCATGCAGGCAGGCCGGACGGCAGGTAGGCCGGATGGCAGGCAGGCAGGCGATAGCTGTCTTCCTTCCCCCTTCTTTCCTTCCTTCCTTTTTCCTGGAAGTCAACAATTCATCAGAAACAACAAAACCGGGTGTCTCCAGTGAGTAAGCTCCGTAACTCACAGATGTTGGCCTCTTTTAGGTCAAAAGGAGTTCACAAACTATTTTTCAAATTGACATCGAGCCAGCCAGGAGTCGAACCTGGAATCTTCTAATCCGTAATCAGACGTGTTATCCATTGCGCCACTGGCCCACACTCTCACAGATGCTAGAGACAGAAGGAAGTTTGAGTCTGTCTGAAGCTCAATCTTCATTCACACAAAGCCCGCGCTCTGATTGGCCAAACTCCTTCCGGTCCTCCAACTCGTTCGTCAATCCCAAAGAAGGTCAGGGGGTGGGCTCTCCCTTGCAATTCGCAGCTTCCCCCTCCCTTGGACCTGCGCAGTCCTGGGCCGAGGGGAGGGGGAGATCACCGAGCAGCTTCTCGCTCTGGCCGGAGCCGCCAGCCGGTTGCCTGGAAACCTTGGCTCGATGAGGTGTCGGGGGAGGGGAACAATGGGTGGGGGCGGGGCTCCCGGGTCCGCGCGCCCGGGCCTGCTCACTGGAACCCGGAGACGTCACCGCGGAGCAGAGTGATTCCTATTGGCTGATTCAAGGATGGCTCCACTGTGACATCACAAAGGGGAAGTTGGCCAATGATGATGTAATTTAAACAATGCCTGAGATCACTTCACTTCTTGGTCAGACCCCCTTTTCAGTCCAGTGCTACTTGGAGTTTACCGTCAATTCAACAACTATTGGGTTACAAGTCCCTCACAGTTCTGATCACAAATTTATGATAAAATAATTTATTCAATGCATGAGAACACTTCTTAACTAACTACCTGCCACTGTTTGTTGATTGGTCAGAACCCCTTTTTACAGATTCGGGAATCTCAGCCACTGAACACCAGCCGGTCCTGGAATAAGTTTAATTCTAACTCATTCTGAGTAAATATTCTCACCAGGTCCTCTGTTCACTTGAAATTCAGTAAGACAATTCAGTTTGGCTATTGCCACTATTTCTGACTGCTGATCTGCCCGGTTTGAAATTGGTGGGCGTGGAGATTTCTAAATCAAAGCAGCCACACATTCTGTGGTTAGAGATTTAGAGATACTGTTCGGAATGGTTCATGTTTGCAGAAACTGAGCAGTCACAGGAATGTGGTCAAGATAGTCCAGTCCCATAATGCCTCACATTCAATCTGCTGTCCTTCAATTATAACAGAATATGTGGCTGTATGTAGCTGCCTCGGCCGTGGTCAACCCCAACACTGCCTTCCTGAACTGCTACAATGCCTGAGGTGTAAGTACACCCACAGTGCTGTTAGGGAGGGATTTCCAGCTACACATTCCACATTTCCTCGAGACTGTGGGTGGATACGAGATTGATACATTTCATTCAACTGCACCCAAGCTGAGTTATTCAAATCCTTTTATTGTACAGGACAATATATTCATGATTTCTTTAAAACAGAAATTAAACATTCCCATTTGATTTCAGGTATTAACATATTCTGTTAGTTTGTTCTTTATTGTCAATGTCAGGCTGGGATTGTTCCCCTTGGAGCAAAGGAGGTTGAGGGGAGATTTGATAGAGGTGGACAAGATTCTGACAGGTTTAGATAAGGTGGACAAAGAAAAGCTGTTCCCATTAGCTGACGGGAGAAGGACGAGGGGGGACACAGATTTATGGTTTTGGGTCAGAGATGCAGGGGGCAGGGGGGCGCGGATGTGAGGAAGAATATTTTGATGCAGTGAATGGTAATGACCTGGAACTCGCTGCCTACAAGGGTGGAGGAAGTGGAGACAATAAACAATTACAAAGGAAATTGGATGGGCATTTGGGAGGTTTCAAACAGAAATACTGACTAAATATCTCTTAACTTCCTCACACCCTGTCACTCTGTGATCCTTGTGAAATTTAAAACAAGGTATTCGCAACAAGACTCAAAGAGCATCAGCCCACTGGAGGCAAAGCCATGAGACCGGCCAGTCCAGCAGAAAGAAACCCTCGTCCCTCCCCATTGACCAACTGTGAGAATGAACAAAATGCAGTCCTGGATGTAATTGAGAGCAGAAACAATAACAGCAGAATCCAACCCCTGGAATCACTCATGAACTTTTTGGTGTCTCAGCAGGTTAGGTAATTGACTGAACCCCTTCCCACACGGAGAGCAGGTGAACGGTCTCTCCCCAGTGTGAACTCGCTGGTGTCTCTGCAGGTTAGATAATTGACTGAACCCCTCCCCACACTGAGAGCAGGTGAACGGCCTCTCCCCAGTGTGAACTCGCTGGTGTCTCCGCAGGGTGGATAAATGAGTGAATCCCTTCCCACACTGAGAGCAGGTGAACGGCCTCTCCCCAGTGTGAACTCGCTGCTGTCTCCGCAGGGTGGATGAATCAGTGAATCCCTTCCCACACTGAGAGCAGGTGAACGGTCTCTCCCCAGTGTGAACACGCAGGTGCATCTGCAGGTCAGATAATCGACTGAACCCCTTCCCACACTGAGGGCAGGTGAATGGCCTCTCCCCAGTGTGAACTCGCTGGTGTGTCTGCAGGGTGGATAACCGAGTGAATCCCTTCCCACACTGAGAGCAGGTGAACGGCCTCTCCCCAGTGTGAACTCGCTGGTGTGCCTGCAGGCTGGATAACTGACAGAATCCCTTCTCACACTGAGAGCAGGTGAACGGTTTCTCCCCAGTATGAATTCGCTGGTGTGTCTGCAGGACGGATAACTGAGTGAATCCCTTCCCACACTGAGAGCAGCTAAAGGGCCTCTCCCCAGTGTGAACTCGCTGGTGTGTCTGCAGTTGGGATAATCGAGTGAATCCCTCCCCACACTGAGAGCAAGTAAATGGTCTCTCCCCAGTGTGAACTCGCTGGTGTGTCTGCAGGCTGGATAAATGACTGAATCCCTCCCCACACTGAGAGCACATGAATGGTCTCTCCCCAGTGTGACTGCGCCGATGAGCTTCCAGCTCTGATGGGGCTCTGTATCCCTTCCCACAGTCCCTACATTTCCATGGTTTCTCCATGGTGCAGGTGTCCTTTCCTCTCTTCAGTTGAAGACTCGTCCACACACAGAACAGTCCCCCCACCCCTCCCACCCCACTGTGAATAGTGTGATATTTATTCAGGCTGTGTAACTGGTCAAAGCTCAGTGCACTGGAACACACTCACTCCAGTGTGGCAGTGTGTTGGCACTTTTCCAGTCACACTGATGTTTGAAATCTTTTCAAGTCATCAGACCGGACAACCATTTCTCCTTGATTCAAAGGCCGATGATATTCAGGTCCTAAGGAATATGACTCTGTCAGATCTAGACACGTTTGAGATTTCGGCCTGTGATTCCTTTCAGTATCCTGTAAAACATGTTTACAGAGGTCATCAGTGTCAGTACAAGATAGAAATTCAGAACAGACAATTCGAGTTTCTATGGAACATTCTTTCCTCTCTCCAGACTCGAAACATTGGCTCTTTTCTCTCTCTATCTGGGGGATAGCGTGGGAAATGATGCTGCGGTCGATCAGCCAATTCTCAATGAATGGTTGAGGCAGTTCGATGGGCTGAATGGCCAACTGCAGCTCCTGTTTCTTATGATTTGTGTGTGGTGGACAGGAAGCAGTGAGCATGGATCTGTCAATCAGCCTCAATCAGCACCTTCAGGAGAATTGGGAGGGTGAATATTAGATACAGCAGAGTGAGAATGGAGGGAGAGTGTGTGGGATGGAGATTCACAGCTTTTGGGGAATGAGAGGAAAGAATGTTCATTAGAATCATAGAATTCCTACATCTTATCAACAGTTTTTGAGCCATCACAATGAATCTCTCTTCTCAAGACACTTATCTCTGACTTGTCTGTGCTGCTAGCAGTCTCGCAAAGCAGCTGCCTGTGTGCTGATACAAGGGGTCCTGCTCGGCAAGTTTAATGCTCCATGACTGTGTCTTTAATGACTGAATAACTATAGGAATATGGTCAAGTCAGCTAAATCACATGATGCTTTATATTACGGTTAGCAACTGTCCATTTTGTTAACATAGCACATTTGGATATATAAATACATATAAAAGCAAAATATTGCGGATGCTGGAATCTGAAACAAAAACAGAAAATGCTGGAAAATGTCAGCAGGTCTGACAGCATCTGTGGAGAGAGAATAGAGCCAACATTTAAAGTCTGGATGACCCTTCATCAGAACTCTGACAAAGGGTCATCCAGACTCGAAATGTTAGTCTATTCTCTCTCTATAAATATATATAGGACAGCTGCCTCAGCCTTGGCCCACTCTAACACATGCACGAAGCAGTGCTGACTATGTGGAAATGCTCAGATTAAAGTTTCCTGCCTTCTGTTTAACAGCGAGTGAAAATGTTTATCGGCTTGCAGACCTTCAAAGGAGTCAGTGTCTGCTATTTCAGCATGAACAGGCTAATCTTCACCTACGTAGGCCCCAGAACATTCTGCTTTTCGGCCTTCACCAGAGGGTGAGCAAGACCAGATTTCTCCATAACAAATACCAAAGGCGAGATATGGGGATATGCTATGCAAATAAAAGATTAGCAGAAGTCAATTTTGAACGCGAAAGGGCGAAAAGCTAGGATTTAATTGGCGAATATGTCCGTCAATGAAGGATTAGAAAAATTCCTGGTTTCTGATTTGCTGTAATTGACTATTATTGCCAAGTTATTTTTCTGTAACATCAGAACCACTTGCGGGACAGCTGCACAGGGTTTCTCCTTGTGCACAAGTCATTAAAGGCCCCACATTGGATTATGTGTGGTGTCCAGTGCTGTTTGTACTCAAGTCGACTAAGAGTGCCTAAAGTTGCTGGTACCCAGGATCTCTGACAACTCTCCCTAACCGGACCTTGATTATCCAAAGGTTGGCCAAAATCCTCTCCAGTAACTTACCCGCCACTGTTGTCAGGTTCACCGGCCTGTAATTACCAGGCTTCTCTTTGCAACCCTTCTTAAACAACGGAACAACATGAGCCCCACTCTCGTCTTCCAGAACTTTGCCAGTGGAAAGGGATGAAGCAAATACCTCTGCAAGGCCCTCTGCAATTTCTTCCCCAAGTTCCCACAAGATCCAAGGATGCACTTGATTTGATTTATTATTGTCACATGTATTAGTATACAGTGAAAAGAATTGTTTCTTGCACACTATCAAGACAAAGCATACAGTTCATAGAGAAGGAAAGGAGAGAGTGAAGGATGTAGTGTTACAGTCATAGCTCAGGTGGACAGAAAGATCAACTTAGTGTGGGGTAGGTCCATTCAAAAGTCTGACGGCAACAGGGAAGAAGCTGTTCTTGAGTTGGTTGGCACGTGAGCTCAGACTTTTGTTTCATTTCCCCAACGGAAATAGGTGGAAGAGTGAATGTCCGGGGTGCGAGGGTTGATTATGCTGGCTGCTTTTCCGAGGCAGCCGGATGTGTACAGAGTCAATGGATGGGAGGCAGGTTTGCGCAATGGACTGGACTTCATTCACAATCCTTTGAGAAATCCGTTGGTGAGAAAAGCAAGGATATTAGGGAACTTGGGGAAATAAATAGTGATGTCTTGAGGAGTGTACATATAACAGAGAAGGTGGTGCTGGAAGTCTTAAAGTGCACCAAGGGAGGTAATTCCCTGGGACCTGATGAAGTGTATCCCAGGACATTGTGGAAGGCTAGGGTGGAAATTGTGGGTCCCCTAGCAGAGATATTTGAATCATCGATAGTCACAGGTGAGGTGCCTGAAGATTGGAGGGTGGCAAATGTTGTGCCTTTGTTTAAGAAGGGCTGCAGGGAAAAGCCTGGGAACTAGAGGCCAGTGGGTGAGCCTCACATCTGTAGTGGGTAAGTTGCACGAAGGTATTTTAAGAGACAGGATCTACAGGCATTTAGAGACGCAAGGACTGATTCGGGACAGCATGGCTTTGTGAGTGGAAAATCATGTCTCACAAATTTGATGGAGTTTTTTAGAACATAGAGTTTCAGGTCATTACCATTCGCTGCATCAGAATATTAGTATTGTTTCTGAAAATTTCATGCATTCCCTCCTGACTTGACCGGACAGCCTCATCTATTCATTACCAACTTGAGTTTCGCTAAATCCCTGTCTCAGCTGATGTTTCTAGAACTTTCATTCATTCCTTTATTTTCTTTAGACTTGACTGTCAGCGTCCCTCATTTAACCCATGAAAAACTTTGGTGTATATAAACCCCTGTCCTCTGCATCAAGTCCCACACACTCACCTATCACCATGTCCTCACCATGGGGCTGCAGTGGTTAGCATTGCTGCCTCACAGTGGGTTCAATTCATGGCTTGGGTGACTGTGTGTGTGGAGTCTGCACGTTCTCCCCATGTCTGCATGGGTTTCCTCCCACAGTCAGAAAGGCTTGCTGGTTAGGTGCATTGACCTGAACAAGTGCTGGAGTGTGACAACTAGGGGAATTTTACAGCAACTTGCAGTGTTAATGTAGGCTAAGCCTACTTGTGATACTAATAAATAAACTTTAAAACACTGACCCACACAGGCTCCCGGTTAAACAACTCAATTTAAAACATTGCATCTTTTTTTGCAAATCCTTCCATGACATTATTGTTTCCTATTTCCAGTCACACAGATTTTTGAATCTTTTTCTACAGACACACTTACAATCAGGATCTGATGAATGGAGTGACTCTGGCAGGTTTTGGTCTGATGTCTGGTTTGAGTTTCCCTTCAAATTTTGTCGTCAAATTTCCTGTAAAAAAAGATCATCACTGTCAGTCAAGAATAGAAATTAAGCGAGAAACATTTCTCTTGGGTTGAGTTTTCTGTGTGTAAATCCTCCCCTTCTAACTCCCTGTAAAAGGAGTTTCCAAAGTCCATCCCTGTCAGTCCAGGAGAGACATTCACAACATTCTCTCCTCCTGCTGACAGGGAGCACCGCGCATGCGCACTATTGCCCATCGCCCCGAGAAAGATGGCCTCCGTCAACTCGGGGCCTCCAAATCAGGTATCTGCGGTCGCGGCCCCGAATGGTAGGAACGCGGCACTGAACAGTTATTATTCTGGTTTTCCTGTCTCCACTGGGTGCTTATGAAGCCTCTCCACCCACCCCGCCGCCTCCATTACCCTCCAGAGTAAGCCGTTTCCCTGGAAACCCGGAGCCGATATAACCACCCTGCTGCTACTGCAGCAGCAACATCCACTGCGCATGCGCAATGTCTATTGAGCGGCTGGATCATATTCTGATTCACTGTGAATGCTGGGTAAGATAGCCACCATTGAAGTATGTTATTGCATTTTAAAAAATCATGTTTTGTGATTCAATTACGACTGAAGCCAAAGCACCAAGGTATAAAATGGTGCAGTGGTTAGCACTGCTGCTTCACAGCTTCAGGGTCCCGGGTTCGATTCCCGGCTCGGGTCACTGTCTGTGTGGAGTTTGCACATTCTCCTCGTGTCTGCGTGAGTTTCCTCCGGGTGCTCCGGTTTCCTCCCACAGTCCAAAGATGTGCAGGTTAGCTTGATTGGCCAGGTTAAAAATTGCCCCTTAGAATCCTGGGATGCGTAGGTTGGAGGGATTAGTGGGTAAATATGTGGGGGTAGGGCCTGGGTGGGATTGTGGTCAGTGCAGACTCGATGGGCCGAATGGCCTCCTTCTGCACTGTGGGGTTTCTATGATTTCTATGATGAAAATGAAAATAACTAATATAGCAGCTAGCTCCGTCCTGAGTTTAATTAATGTAAGAAGTCTCACAACACCAGGTTAAAGTCCAACAGGTTTATTTGGTAGCAAATAAACCTGTTGGACTTTAACCCGGTGTTGTGAGACTTCCTACGGTGCTTATCCCAGTCCAACGCCGGCATCTCCACATCTGAGTTTAATTAATAGCAGAACTAACATCTACACCTGAAGATGAACTCCTTGGAGTGTCAGCTGGTGTAACAAACTGATTGATTTACCATCCACCCCCTCTCCACACACACACACACACACACACACGGACTTGACAATAAGAATGAACTCATGATTGATCAAATCCTTTGAACTTTTAAACATGTTCATAGAACGGGAAATTGAATAAATCCATTTGCACACATAACATATCTGAATGGTCTCTTTCTGGCGTGGCTGTGCTGTCAATAGGATAACTGACCACTTACATTCCAGGACTGACATTCTGCCCTGTTTCCAAGACCAATATTGAGAGGTGGTACAGTGGTTAGCACTGCTGTCTCACAGTGCCTGGGACCCGGGTTCTATTCCCAGTTTGGATCACGATCTGTGTGGAGTTTGCACGTTCTCCCTGTGTCTGCGTGGGTTTCCTCTGGGTGCTCTGGTTTCCTCCCACAGTCCAAAGATATGCAGGTTAAGTGGATTGGCCATGCTAAAAATTGTCAAGGGGACTAGCTCGGGTTAATGCATGGGGATATGGGGATAGGGCGTGGGTGGGATTTGGTTGGTCCAGACTCAATGGGCTGAATGGCCTTCTTCTGCACTGTAGGATTTTATGTTCCTTGAAAAGGTACAAAATCGACTGCATAACTGCAAATAGTTTTATTTCCAAAACTGTATGAGAATTCCCACCTGACTCTTCATGTTATTGAGTCAAAGAAACTTTGTTAATTTTAAAAATGACCATGAATACTGCAGAGGCTTCTGCAACTCTTCCGATGTTGTTTTTTGTTAACTCAGATTTTTCATAAAGAGAATTGAGCAATCATTTGAAAGGAGAAATAATGCATGTTTTTATGAAGGGGAATGATATTAGGACTAATTGTACAACTGTTTGAAAATAAGCTAGCACAGACATGATGTGTCTGTGGGTAGAGATGTGTATTGTCTCCAGACAGGCCAGCCACATCTCTTTAACCTGTGCTGAATGCTCCTTCCACCTACATTGTCTGTATCTTTAAGACCTGGCTGGCTGGAGGGATTCACATTCTAATCAGTATTCTGTAACTTGATTTTGTGTCTCTGTGCCCTGTTTGAGAGCACATTTCCACTCCATCTGATGAAGGAGCAGCGCTCCGAAAGCTAATGGTATTTGCTGCCAAATAAACCTGTTAGACTTTAACCTGTTGTTAAAACTCTTACTGGGTTCAGTTCTCCAGCTCCTGTCTGCAGATGGACCTTATTGGTGGTGTTGGGGCCTCCAGCGGGTGTTTGTGAATCCTCCCCGCCCACCTCCCAGGGTTTCCTCCCTTCCCAGAGATCAGAGTCCTCATTGATTTGAGGCCAAAGTGTAACCTCTTATTTATTGTCCCCCTCCCCCATCCTCTGATGTGAACCATCCTCCAGTGGCTGAGCCAGGATGGGGCCGTTAACCTGGGCCTGTTCCCGGGAGGGAGGGAGGGAGAAGCCCCGCAGCTGCAAACCAGGGAGCTGACAATGATTCTGAAGGGTTTGCGGATCCACAAAGTGTTTCCAAATCCTCCCAGCCACCGCCTAACGCTGACTCCGCTTCTCCGGGACAAACAAGCGCCAAGGACAGCAATGACACTGCGCATGCACCACATCACAATGCCCGGGGACTGATTGACGCCAGCTCCGGACCAATAGGAAGAGGGGGCGGTGCTGGAGGACCGAGCGTGAGCGGCTGGTCCTCCAACCAATCGGAGTGAACGAGAGGCGGGACCTGAAGCATGCGCAGTGCGGGTAATGGCGGCGGACGGACGGTTTCAACTTGGAAGCGAGATCAATACGAGGTAGGGGGCGGCGCGCGGGGAATGATAAATGTGGCGGGTGGGTGGATAGACTTTGTAAACATGTTGTTCAAACCCAAACCCTGGAAATGAACTTCCCGGTCCCCCCCTTTGTACCAAATGGAGCGGCAGCTTGTAGTGTTAGACCCGGGCTGACTGCCGCCATTGAGGCTGCATGTGGGAGGCCGGCAGGGATTGTGATCGGAGAGTGAAGCCCTGACGTCACAATGGAGTGGGTGAGGGTGTGACGTCACAATGGAATGGGTGAGAGTGTGACGTCACAATGGAATGGGTAAGGGTTCCAGATGAGCTGAGACTGGGCTGGAGTCGGGCGATGGCACTGACATGTGGCCCGGTGGCACAGTGGTTAGTGCAGCTGCCTAACAGTGCCAGGGACCCGGGTTCAATTCCAGCCTCGGGTCGCTGTCTGTGCAGAGTTTCTACATTCTCCCCGTGTCTGTGTGGGTTTCCTCCGGGTGTTCCGGTTTCCTTCCACAGTCCAAAGATGTGCCGGTTAGACAGATTGGCCACGATAAATTGTCACTTGGTATCAGGGGGATTAACAGGTAAATATGTGGATAGGGCCTGGATGGGATTGTTGTCGGTGCAGGCTCGATGGGCTGAATGGCCTCCTTCTACACTGTATTTTATTATTCATTATTGTTAATTAATTACTATTAATACATCTATGAATGAAGGTGGTCTTGATGATGATGTGGACATGTGGCTGGAAGCTCATCTTGGGATGAACTATTTCACCCTGGTTGTGAACAGCCGGGTTCAGCCTCAGACAGTTGCCAGGAGGAGAGAGAAAGTTGTTGGCGAGGGAGTGGAGTTTGTAGTGGGGACTGAACACAATGCGTTCAGTCTTTCCAGTATTTAAATTAAATAAATTTCTGTTCTTTCAGTACTGGATGTCAGACAAGTCAGGATGGTGTGTGAGTTGGAGAGGAGCTTGGAGCTGATGGTGTTCACAGGGTTTGGAAATTCTGTCAAAGTTCCTGTTGAGTTGTAGATGTATAAAATCTCTCTCCTCACCTCCGGCCTCTCCTACTTCTCTCTGTTTCCACTCAGTGGGAGATGCCGGCGTTGGACTGGGGTAAGCACAGTAAGAAGTCTCACAACACCAGGTTAAAATCCAACAGGTTTATTTGGTAGCATAAGCCACAGGCTTTCAGAGCACTGCCCCTTCATCAGGTGAGTGGGAGTTCTGTTCACAAACAGGGCATATAAAGACACAAACTCAATTTACAACATAATGGTTGGAATGCGAGCCTTTACAGGTATTCAAGTCTTAAAGGTACAGACAATCTGAGTGGAGAGAGGGTTAAGCACAGGTTAAAGAGATGTGTATTGTCTCCAGCCAGGACAGTTAGTGAGATTTTGCAAGCCTAGGCAAGTCGTGGGGGATACAGATAGTGTGACGTGAACCCAAGGTCCCTGTTGAGGCCCGTCCTCATGTGTGATTGACAGATCCATGCTCACTGCTTCCTGCCCTGGACGCAGAGTGCTGAAAATTTCCATGCAGGCTGCCAGACAGATATATGTCGACATTTTTGGAGTAACAATGTGTGGAATATACAGACCGAATTCACTCCATTTCCTTCAGTTGCTGCAAGTCCCCAATTTCCCCCAGAATGAGAAAAGAAATGGAAAGGGGGAAACATTGATTTCCTCCCCGATGTTGCCCTCTTTTTAGGTCAAACCAAATAAACAAACTCAGATGAAGTCGGGACAAAAGAGGAGGGAGTTTCACTCTGAAGCTCATTGGACAATTTCTGCATTGTGACATCACAATGGAGTCCTGCCTGATTCAGCCAATAGGAATCACTCCGCTCCGCGGTGACGTCTCCGGGTTCCAGTGCGCAGGCCCGGGCGGGTGGACCCGGGAGCCCAGCCCCCACCCATTGTTCCCCTCCCCCTACACCACATCGAGCCAAGCTTTCCAGGCAACCGGCTGACAGCTTCGGCCAGAGCGAGAAGCCGCTCCGTGATCTTCCCCTCCCCCCGGCATGTGCGAGGGAGAGGGGAAGCTGCGCATGTGCGGGGGAGAACCCACCCTCTGATCTTCATGCTGAGGTGTTGACCAATGGGAAGAGTTGGAGGACCGGAAGGACTCTGGTCTTCCAGCCAAGCAGAACGTGGGCTTTGTGTGAATGAAGATTGATCTTCAGACAGACTCAAACTTCCCCAAAAAAAAGACCCTAGTAATCACATTCTCATTTGATGTTTTTAAGTTTCCTTTGTACTTTGATTTTTGTTCGGGCTGTTCCCCCTCCTTTTGGGGAGCTGCCCCTTTTACTTTGTCCTGACTGAACTTGAGTTTGTTTATTTGGTTTGACCTTAAAAGAGGCCAATATCTGTGAGTAAAACACTTTCTTTTCAACCCCCTTTCCATTTCTTTTCTCATTCTGGGGGAAATTGGGGACTTGCAGCAACTGAAGGGAAAGCAAGTGAATCCAGGGAATGTGCAGACTCTGGAAAGGTTGCCCCAGGTTTCTCTCTCTCTTAAACCAGAAAATGATCCATTTCTGCCCACTGTTTGCTGTTAGCCAATCTTCTATCCACGCCAATATGTCATCCCCACAGCATGAATTTTTATTTGCTGCAATAACCTTGAATGTGGCACCTCATCAAATGTCTTCTGGAAATCTAAGCACAGCACATTCACCAGTTTCCCTTTATCCAATTCCCAATGGGGAATTTTAGAAAATTGAACAACACATCAACTATCTCACTCTGTTAAGACTTGAGAATGAAGCCCAGCAGGACCCGAGGACTCATCAGCCCACAGCTCCAACAGTTTGCTGAGGACCACTTCCCTGGGAATTGTGCTTTTTCAGAGTTCATCCCACACTTCTGTTTTCTGATTTCCAGCTGTTTCTGAGTTTTAACTGTATCCTCTATTGTGAACACCGAGGCAAAATACTTGTTCAATTCATCTCCCAGCTCCTTATTTTTCATTATCAATTCCTGGACTCACTTTCTATTAGACAGTTAAGAAATGAGGTCGAGCAAGTGACTGAAGTGTCAGTCAGGGAGCACTATTGGGAGCACCAATAGTTTCAAAATAGTTCTGGAAACAGATAGGACAGGTCCACAGGTCAAGGCCCTAAACTGGAGCAGGGCCACTTTTGTGGGCATCAGGCAGGATCGAGCAGATGTCGATTAGGTGAATTTGTTTGATGGGAAAGGAATGACTGGCAAATAGGAGGTTTTAAAAGTGTGATATCAAGAGTCTAGGGGCAGTATATTCCTGTTAAGATGAAGGGAAAGAATGGTAAATTTAAGGATCTCTGGCAGACAAGGGACATTGAGGCTCTGGTCAGGTAAAAGAAGGAAGCAGACATTGGGTTTAGGCAATCGGGGACAATTGAATCACTCTGACTATAAAAAAGTGTAAGAAAATACTGAAGAGGGAAATCAGGAGGACAAAATGAGGGTCTGATATGGATCTGGCAGGTAAGATTAAAGAAAATTCCAAGAGGTTCTATAGCTATGTTAAGAGTAAAAGGGTGGCTAGAGAGAGAATAGATCCCCTTAAAAATCAGTATGGCCATCTGTGTGTGGAGCCACAGGAGATGGGTGAGATTTTTAATGAATACTTCTCCTCTGTGTTTACTGCGGAGAGCACCATGGGTGCTAAAGAAATAAGGGAAACAAGTGGTGATGTCTTGGGCACACGCATGTTACATGGGAGGAGGTATCTGCAGCCTTATAAAAGCAAATTACTGCGGATGCTGGAATCTGAAACCAAGAGAGAAAATGCTGGAAAATCTCAGCAGGTCTGGCAGCATCTGTAAGGAGAGAAAAGAGCTGACGTTTCTTGTCGAGATGACCCTTTGTCAAAGCTCTGAAACATCAGTTCTTTTCTCTCCATACAGATGCTGCCAGACCTGCTGAGAATGGGGAGAGAGTGTGTGGGATGGAGATTTACAGCTTTTGGGGAATGAGAGAGGAAAGAATGTTCCAGAGAAATTGTCTGTTCTGAATTTCTATCCTGTACTGACACTGATGACTTTTGGAAACTCATTTTCCAGGATATTGAAAGAGGAATCACAGGCTGAAATCTCAAACGTCACGTCTGTACGTGACAGAATCATATTCCTTGGGACCTCAATATCATCGGACTTTGAATCCAGAAGGAGAAATGATTGTCCAGTCTGTCAATTTGAAAAGACTTGAAATGTCAGTGTGAGTGAAAAAGCATCAACACACTGCCACACTCGAGTGAGAGTGTTCCAGTGCACTGACTAAAGAGCTTTAACCAGTTACACAGCCTGAATAAATATCACACCATTCACAGCGGGTAGAGACTGTAATCTTGTTCTGTGTGTGGACGAAGTTTCAACTAATTGTCCACCCAAGAGAGAGGTAAGGACACCTGCACCATGGAGAAACCATGGAAATGTGTGGACTGTGGGAAAAGATACAGAGCCCCATGTCTGCTGGAAGCTCATCGGCGCAGACACACTGGGGAGAGGCTGTTCATCTGCTCTGTGTGAGAAGGGATTTAATCAGTTACCCAACTTACGGGCACACCAGCGAGTTCACACTGGAGAGAGGCCGTTCACCTGCTCTCAGTGTGGGAAGGGATTCATTCAGTTATCCAACCTGCAAAAACACCTGCGAGTTCACACTGGGGAGAGGCCGTTCACCTGCTCTCAGTGTGGGAAGGGATTCACTCAGTCATCCAGCCTGCGGAGACACCAGCGAGTTCACACTGGGGAGAGGCCGTTCACCTGCTCTCAGTGTGGGAAGAGATTCACTCAGTTATCCCACCTGCAGAGCCACCAGCGAGTTCACACTGGAGAGAACCCCCCATTCACCTGCTCTCAGTGTGGGAAGGGATTCACTCAGTCATCCCACCTGCAGACACACCAGCGGGTTCACACTGGGGAGAGGCCGTTCACCTGCTCTCAATGTGGGAAGGGTTTCAGAGTTTCATCCCGGCTGCTGAGACACCAGCAAGTTCACGAGTGATTCCAGGGGTTGGATTCTGCTGTTATTGTTTCTGCTCTCAGTTGCATCCAGGACTGCATTTTGTTCATTCTCACAGTTGGTCAGTGGGGAGGTTCAGAGGGTTTCTTTCTCCTGGACTGGCTGGTCTCAGCCTCCAGTGGGCTGATGCTCTTTGAGTATTTTTGCGAATACCTGGTTTCAAATGTCACAAGGATCACAGAGTGACAGGGTGTTAGGAAGTTTAGAGATATTTAGTCAGAAGAAAACGGAGGTTGGCAGTGCAAAGGTACATTTCTGAATGGAGGGCTGTGACAAGTGACATTCCTCAGGGATCAGTGCTGGGACTTTTGCTGCTTGTAATATATATAAATGATTTGGAGGAAAATGTAACTGGTTTGATTGGTAAGTTTGTGGACGACACAAAGGTTGGTGGAATTGCGGATAGCGATGGGAACCGGCAGAGGATACAGCAGGATATAGATCAGTTGGAGACTTGGGCGGAGAGATGGCAGATGAAGTTTAATCCGGACAAATGTGAGGTAATGCATTTTGGAAGGTCTAATACAGATGGGAAATATACAGTAAATGCAGAACCCTTAAGAGTATTCATAGGTAGAGGGATCTGGGTGTACAGGTGCACAGGTCACTGAAAGTGGCAATGAGGTGGAGAAGATAATCAAGAAGGCATATGGCATGCTTGCCTTCATCGGCCGGGGCATTGAGTTTAAAAATTGGCAAGTCATGTTGCAGCTTTATTGAACCTTAGTTAGACCGCACTTAGAACCTCGTGTTCAATTCTGGTCACCACACTACCAGAAGGATGTGGAGGCTTTGGAGAGGGTATGGAAAATATTTAACAGGATGTTGCCTGGTGTGGAGGGCATTAGCTATGAGGAGAGGTTGGAGAAACTTGGTTTGTTCTCACTGGAGCAATGGAGGTTGAGGGGCGACCTGATAGAAGTCTACAAGATTCTGAGGGTCATGGACAGAGTGGATAATCAGAAGCTTTTTCCCAGGGTGGAAGAGTCAATTACTAGGGAGACAGGTTTAAGGTGTGAGGGGCAAGGTTTAAAGGAGATGTACAAGGCAGGTTTTTTACACAGAGGGTGGTGGGTGCCTGGAACACGTTGCCGGGGAAGGTAGTGGAAGCAGATACGATAGTGACTTTTAAGATGTGTCTTGACAAATATATAAATAGCATAGGAATAGAGAGATATGGTCCCCGGAAAGGTAGGGGGTTTTAGTTCAGACGGGCAGCATGGTTGCTACAGGCTTGGAGGGCCAAAGGGCTTGTTTCTGTGCTGTAATTTTCTTTGTTCTGTTTGGAACATCCCAAATGCTCATCCAATTTCCTTTTTAATTGTTTATTTTCTCCACTTCCTCCACCCTCGTAGGCAGCGAGTTCCAGGTCATTACCATTCACTGCATCAGAATATTCTTCCTCACATCCCCCCCCCACCCCCCCGGTCCCCTTGCATCTTTGACCCAAAACAAGAAATCTGTGTCCCCCCTCGTCCTTGTCCCTTCAGCTAATGGGAACAGCTTTTCTTTGTCCACCTTATCTAAACCTGTCAGAATCTTGTCCACTTCTATCAAATCTCCCCTCAACCTCCTTTGCTCCAAGGAGAACAACCCCAGCCTGACATTGACAATAAAGAACAAACTAATAGAATATGTTACTGTCTGAAATCAAATGGGAATGTTTAATTTCTGTTTTAAAGATATTGTGGATATATTGTCCTGGACAATAAAGGAATTGGAATAACTCACCTTGGGTGTGGGTGAATGGAATATATCAATCTGATATCCACCAACAGTCTAGTGAAAGTCTGGAATATGTACAAAGAACAATACAGCACAGGAACAGGCCCTTCGGCCCTTCAAGCCTGCGCTGATCATGTCTTCCTAACTAGACCATCTGTTTGTATCCCTCTATTCCCAGTCTGTTCATGTGGCTATCTAGATAAGTCTTAAATGATCCTAGCGTGTCTGCCTCAACCACCTTGCTTGGTAGAACATTCCAGGCCCCCACCACCCTCTGTGTAAAATACGTCCCCCACATATCTGTATTGAACCTTGCCCCCCTTACCTTGAACTTGTGACCCCTTGTGTTTGTCATTTCTGACCTGGGAAAAAGCTTCCAACTGTTCACCCTATCTATGCCCTTCATAATTTTATAAACTTTTATTAGGCCGCCCCTCAACCTCTGTCTTTCCAGGGAGAACAACCCTAGTTTACTCAATCTCTCCTCATAGCTAATACCCTCCATACCAGGCAACATCCTGGTAAACCTTTTCTGCACACTCTCCAAAGCCTCCACGTCCTTCTGGTAGTGTGGCGACTGGAACTGGACGCAGTATTCAAATGTGGCCGAACCAATGTTCTATATAACTGCAACATCATGTGCCAACTTTTATACTCTATGCCCCATCCAATAAAAGCAAGCATGCCATATGCCTTCTTCACCCCCCTTTCCACCTGTGTTGCCACCTTTAAGGTTCTGTGGACTTGCACATCCAGATCCCTCTGTGTGTCTATACTCCTGATGGTTCTGCCATTTATTGTATAGCTCCCCCTGATTTGGATCTACTAAAATGCATCACTTCGCATTTATCTGGATTAAATTCCATCTGCCATTTCTCCGCCCAATTTTCCAGCCTATCTACATCCTGATGTATTCTCTGACAATGTTCATCACTATCCACAACTCCAGCAATCTTTGTGTCGTCCGCAAACTTACTAATCAGACCAGCGACATCTTTTTCCAAATAATTTCTATATATCACAAACAGCAGAGGTCCCAGTACACGGCCCTGTGGAACACCACTAGTCACAGACCTCCAATCAGAAAAAGACCCCTCCACTGCTACCCTCTGTCTTCTATGGCCAAGCCAGTTCTGTACCCATCTCGCTAGTTTGCCTTTGATCCCGTGAGATTTAACCTTTTGCACCAGCCTGCCATGAGGGACCTTGTCAAATGCTTTACTAAAATCCATGCAGACGACATCCACGGCCCTTCCCTCGTCAGTCATTTTTGTCACCTCCTCAAAAATCTCAACCGAATTTGTGAGGCATGACTTCCCTCGCACAAAACCATGTTGTCTATCGCTAATGAGATTATTCAGTTCTAAATGTGTACAGATCCTATCTCTAAGAATCTTCTCCAACAACTTCCCCATCACGGACGTCAAGCTCACTGGCCTATAATTACCCGGGTTATCCTTGCTACCCTTCTTAAATAACGGGACCACATTTGCTATTCTCCAATCCTCTGGGACCTCACCTGTGTCCAATGAAGAAACAAAGATTTCTGTTAGAGGCCCAGCAATTTCATCTCTTGTCTCTCTCAGTAACTGGAAGTCCCTTCCTAACAGCACTGTGGGTGTACGTACACCTTAGGCATTGCAACAGTTCAAGAAGGCACCCTTGGGGTTGACCATGGCCAAGGCAGCTACATACAGCCACATATTGTGTTATAATTGAAGGACTGCAGATTGAATGTGAGGCATTGTGGGACTGGACTATCTTGACCATATTCCTGTGACTGCCCGGAAATTCATGTGTCTATTTTAGTTTATAATTGAGGATTTCTGGGAATAAGTTAATTGTGGAAATATTAAGCATAGCCTGGAGGAATTTGGAATAACTGAGAGTTTTATCCCCAGGTAAAGAACAAAGATTTTGCTGGTGGTAATGTGTTTGGGATTTTAAATCACCAAAGACAAGATGTTGCCTCTAAAATCAGTCATTGTAGGTTAGCTTAAAAAAGGTGAAGTTATCATGAAGGATCTTGTATCTTATTTTAATCAGGGAGTTGTGAGCTTGTAGTGCTCTGTCACTTTAAGAAGCTACAGCTGCGAGAGAGAATGCTGAGGATTCATTGTTTGAAATTTACGAGCTGTGAGAATCTGTGTTTTGTTTGTTTTATGTGGATGTTTGTAGATGTGTTTTATCATTGTTTTGGGCTACATTTGTTCAGGTTTATCTTTCTGGAGAATTAACCTTACCTTGAGTCTTTAATTAAAGGCATTTCTGGAAGTTTAAAAACAGGATCACAAGAACGCTTAAGTAATTAATTATGGTTATTGTTGTTGTAAAGCACATGCTAAGTTTCTCTGTTTGTGTGTGGATGATATTTGTGGGATGAACGCTTCAAGCTTTGAGGTTTTCTGTCTGTGATTTAAATCAAACAGATTTTTAAAAAAGGAAGTGTGATCAATAAAACCTTTTTTTGTTCAGAAGTTATGAACCTGGAGCCATATTTACTGGCCAGAGACAGGTTTCCAGGATATTTTACTAAACATGTGGGAATTTTAATCCGGATACAATTCACCCTTGTGAGAATGAGAGTTTTAATTTGTAATGGTTATTTAAAATTTGACACATGTGAAATGATTCTGACCAATCCTGTGTTGGATTGATCTTGGGTTAAACTTCCTGTCAGGTCCAAAGATTTATTCCTAACACAAGTAACACAAAGAAAAGGAAAATTCTGTAATTGGATACTGAAGAAAAGAGTTTAAAAAGAGAGAGTATTAAATAGAAATGTTCCCAGACCATGTGGTCATTCGATTAAAACAAAGGAAGAGTGCTGACGTCCATTTGAGAACTTTTAATCCACCCCATTTCTAACTAAGGGAGTCTATGTACAAAGAAAGCCCAAGAAAGACCCCCCCAAGGGGGGGTCTGGAAAGCATCATGATGGGGGCACCTGTCCATGAGATGATCACAAAGCCCCATAATGCCCAGATACTAATTTTATTGAGCCTATAATGTATGTAATCTATCACCATTCTGATTGGATTGTGTCCAGCCGGGATGGGCTGAGTAACTGGATAAGAATTGATGATATTCTGTGTTGGGTGGAGTTGCACATGGTCAGCCCCTGTGGCTTCTCCCCGCTGGCGTAACTCAATAAACTGTTTGTCGATTGAATCAGGCACAACACACTGGGTACATTCCCACTTCATCCTTGGGACTGGCCTGATAGGCCGTGGTCCAGACTAAATGTGGCCTTTGAGGGGCCTTTCATGAATCACATGTGTTTGGTCGTTGTAAATGTGCATTCAAAATGGTTGGAAGCACAGATCATGAGTAATATTCCAGCTCCTGAGACAATAGAGAAGCTCTGTCAAATTTTCACAAGCCCTGGGTTACCAGATTGGCTTGTTTCAGATAACGACACTCTGTTAACAAGTGAGGTGTTTCAGGAATTCCTGTAAAGGAATGGTCTACGCCGTGTGCATACTGCACGGTAGCACAGTGGTTAGCACTGCTGCTTCACAGCTCCAGGGACCTGGGTTCGATTCCTGGCTTGGGTCACTGTCTGTGTGGAGTTTGCACATTCTCCTCATGTCTGCGTGGGTTTCCTCCGGGTGTTCCGGTTTCCTCCCACAGTCCAAAGATGTGCGGGTTAGGTTGATTGGCCATGCTACAAATTGCCCCTTAGTGTCCTGAGATGCATAGGTTAGAGGGATTTGTTGGGTAAATATGTAGGGATATGGGAGTAGGCCCTGGGTGGGATTGTGGTCAGTGCAGACTCGATGGGCCGAATGGCCTCTTTCTGTACTGTAGGGTTTCTATTTCTATTTCATTTCACTGTTTCATCTGGCTACAAATGGTCTTCATGATGTGGAGATGCCGGCGTTGGACTGGGGTAAACACAGTAAGAAGTTTAACAACACCAGGTTAAAGTCCACCAGGTTTATTTGTTCGCAAATGCATTTGTTAGCTCGTGGCATTTGCTAACAAATAAACCTGTTGGACTTTAACCTGGTGTTGTTAAACTTCTTACTGTACAAATGGTCTCACAGAAAAAGCTGTTCAAACTCTGAAGGAGGGATTGAAGAGAATGGCAGGCGATACTTTAAGAACAAGCTCTCAAGATTTTTGTTCCAGTTTCACATCACACCACAATCCACAACCGGACTCTCTCCTGTGGAATTTTTAGGTATAAGGTTGAATTCTCATCTGGATCTGCTTCATCCAGATCTCAGAGCAAAAGTGAGTAGGAAACAAGAGAAGCAGAAGGAGGGACACGACTACCGCGCCAAAGAGAGGCAGTTCAAACCGGGTGATCAGGTTTACATCAGAAACTTTGGGAGTAACTAAAGGTGGTTACCGGGAATAATTTTAAACCAAAGTGGTCCAGTATCTTGGGTGGTGAGACTGTAAAACGGAAGAGTTGTTCGCAGACACCAAGACCATATTCGCTTGCGGTGTGACCCCGAGTCAGGAACAGTTTCAGAGTCAGCAACCATTACTGAGAACATGGCAGAGGGTCATGCTGCTGTGGATGTTCACCAGGAAGTGGTATCAGCTTTGCCAGTTGACTCTGCTGTGGGAGTGGAAGAGGAATGTTCATGTACAGATTCTCAAACTACCTCTTCATCTCCCATTCCAGAAACACCATTACAAGATTTACCAGTGGTATTGTACAGGTCGCAATGCAACCACAAAGCTCCTGACAGACTTCCGTATTGTTAAAGACATTACTTTGTTGTATTTCTGTCCTGATGGGGGATTGAAATTTAAGGGGAGGAGAAGTGTTACAGAGTGTTCTTCTCAGCCTCTCTCCCTTCTGAGCACGTGCGGGCTTTGGGCGGGGTTTCAGTCTGCAAGTCCAGGCTGGTTCCAATGCTCCTGTTTCCTTTTGTTTGCCAATGATTTTTAAACTTTGTTATTTATTTATATAAATAACATCCTGCTTTTAACAATGCATTCGACTACCTTATTTGTGGACTGAAGTTCCCAATTTGTAAAGCAGGAGATTAGTTAAATGGACAGCCTGAATTGAGAGACAATTAAAGAATAAATTATTCATTAATACAGATGTTAGGCTGGAAATGTAAATTTGAACACAAAAGAGTGGCCCGGTGGCACACTGGTTAGCTCTGCTGCCTCAGCGCCAGGGACCTGGGTTTGATTCCCGGCTTGAGAGACTCTGTGGACTTTGCATGTTGTTCCCGTGTCTGCCTGGTTTTCTTCCGGATGCTCTGGTTTCCTCCCACAGTCCGAAAGATGTGCTGGTTAGGTGCATTGACCATGCTAAATTCTCCCTCAGTGTAACCCGAACAGATGCCAGAGTGCGGTGACTCGGGGATTTTCCCAGGAACTTCATTTATTAGTGTCACAAGTCAGCTTACATTAACACTGCAATGAAGTCACTCTGAAAATCCCAAGTTACCACACTCAGGCGCCTGTTCGGGTACACTGAGGGAGAATTTAGCACGGCCAGTGCACCTAACCAGCAGGTCTTTCGGGCTGTGGGAGGAAACCGGAGCACCCGAAGGAAACCCACACAGACACGGGGAGAATGTGCAGACTGTGACCCAAGCTGGGAGTCAAACCCAGGCCCTGGCGCTGTGAGGCAGCAGCGCAAACCACTGTGCCCTACAGAGAGGTGTTGGGAGCTGTTGATTTTACAAGTCATCCATGTTTTCGGAGCCATCACTTCATGTCCTGGTCTGACAAGGATGGAGAGAAGTCTATTCATAAGATATAGGAGCAGAATTAGGCCATTCGGCCCATCGAGTCTGCTCCGTCATTCGATCAAGGCTGATATGCTCCTCATCCCCATGTTCCTGCTTCTCCCGATAACATTTCATTAGTTCATATGTTCAAATGTTAAAGCTAAAGTTTCTCCTTTTACTATGAATCGATACTTTCCTTTTTTATCTTTGACTTGTTACATTTTTAATGGTTAATAAACTTACTGAATTCACCGTTTAAAGTATTCTTTCTTGCCACATGGTTAAGTCACTGGAACCTGGTGTGATTTACAGTTATGGAGTTCTTGTAAACAAGAGAACCCCATAAATCTTAGTTCAAATAAATCAAAGTTCTCACAAATGGAATGCTATCCTTTATTCTGAGAGAAATTGAACAGAGAAGTAGATATTCTGCTTCAGTTATACAGGGTGTTGCTGAAACTGCATCTTGAACACCGGGTGCAGTTTTTGTCTCCAATTAAACAAAGGATCGTAGGATCCCTGCAGTACAGACGGAGGCCGTTCTGCCCATTGAGTCTGTACCAAACAGCATCCCACCCAGACCCTATTCCCATAACCCCACACATTTACCCTGCTAATCCCCCTGACACAAGGGTCAATTTTAGCATAGCCAATCAACCTAACCTGCACATCTTTGGACTGTGGGAGGAAACAGGAGCACCCGCAGGAAACCCACGCAGACACGGGGAGAACGTACAAACTCCACACAGACAGTGAATCGGACCAGGGATCCAGGAATTGAACCTGGGTCCGTGGCGCTGTGAGGCAGCAGTGCTAACCACTGTGCCACCGTGCTGCCCCATTTTATAAATACCATGGAAGCAGTTCAGAGGAGGTTTACTAGATTGACTCCCATCCAGTAGTGTGAAATGTTAACTCTGTTTCTCTCTCCACAGATGCTGCCAGAGCTGCTGCGTTTTTCCAGTTCTTCATTTATTTTAGATTTACCTGTAGTGGTAGGAAAAACACTATTTACTATCCAGGATAAAATAAATGTCCTTCATCAGCTTTTGTGGATCATTTCAGTGGAAATGTGCTCTCCCAGGCTCAAAGAGCATCAGTCCACTGGAAGCAAAGTTGTGAGACCGGCCAGTCCAGCAGCAAGAAACCCTCCGACCCTCCCACTTCACCAACTGTCAGAATGAACATGGTTCAGTCCTGGATGTGATCAACAGCAGCAATACCAGCAGAATCCAACCCCTGTCATCATTCGTGAACTCGCTGGTGTCTCCGCAGACTGGATGACTGAGTGAATCCCTTCCCACACACACAGCAGGTGAACGGTCTCTCCCCAGTGTGAACTCGCTGGTGTTCCTGCAGGTTGGATGACGTTCTAAATCTCTTTGTGCAGTGAGAGCAGCTGAACGGTCTCTCCCCAGTGTGAATCCGCTGGTGGATCATCAGATCCCCAGAACGTTTGAAACTACTTCCACAGCCAGAGCATTTAAAGGGTCTCTCCAGGGTATGAGTGAGATTGTGACTCAGCAGGCTGGATGAATGAGTGAATGCCTTCCCACACACAGAGCAGGTGAACGGTCTCTCCCTGGTGTGAATTCGCCGGTGCTCCCGCAGGTGAGATAACGTTCTAAATGTCTTTGTGCAGTGAGAGCAGCTGAACGGTCTCTCCCCAGTGTGAATCCGCTGGTGGACCATCAGTTCCCGAGAGCTTTTGAAACCACTTCCACAGTCAGAGCATTTAAAGGGTTTCTCATTGCTGTGAGTGACTTTGTGTTTTGACAGATTGGATAACTGCATAAATCCTTTCCCACACACCAAGCAGATGAATGGTCTCTCTCCAGTGTGAACGCGCTGGTGTCTCTGCAGATCGGGTAAATGAGCGAATCCGTTCCCACACTCAAAGCAGATGAACGCTCTTTCTCCAGTGTGAACCAGCCGATGTCGCTGCAGATGATATAACCGAGTGAATCTCTTCCCACACACAGAACAGGTGTACGGCTTCTCTCCAGTGTGAATACGTCGATGGGTTTGCAGCTCAGAGGGGGTTTTGCAACCCTTCCCACAGTCCCCACATTTCCACGGTTTCTCCATGGTGCAGGTGTCCTTGTGTTGCTCCAGGTTTGACCATCAGTTGAAGTCTCACACAGAACAAGATTATGGTGCCCTGCTGTGATGGGGCAATATTGTTTACGGCTGTGTAACTGGGAAGCTCTTTCCACAGTCAATGCACGGGAAAGTCTCAGTTGATTGTGTGTGTGTGTGTGTGTGTCAGTCCTGTTCCAGTCACACTGATGTTTAAAGACTGCTAAAGCAGACAGAACAGAGAAACATTTCTCCTTCTGGGTTCAAAGGCCGATAGCATTCAGGTCCCGATGAATTGAGTGAGTGTGTCAGATGTTGACGTGATGTTTGATTTGAGATTTCTGTCTGTGAAATCCTCACCTTCTGATATCCTGTAAAAGGAGTTAACAAAATTCATCATTTCAATACAGGATAGAAATTCAAAACAGACAATTCTAGTTTCTATGGAATATTCTTTCCTCTCTCATTCTTCAAAAGCTGTGAATCTCCATCCCACACACTCTCCTTCCATTCTCACTCTGCTGTATCTAATATTCACCCTCCCAATTCTCCTGTCGGTGCTGATTGAGGCTGATTGACAGGTCCATGCTCACTGCTTCCTGTCCTGGACACAGAGAGCTGAAAATCTTCAAGCTGACAGTCACATTAAAGTTTTACATTTGGACATAAAGCAGACTGATGATGTGTGGAATGCACTGTATTCCCTGGATACAGATACATGAAGAATGTGAGGAAGATCTGCATTTAGGCAGCGAGTGGTGACCTGGAAGTGAAAAATTACTCCAGAATTAGAAAAGAAATGGAAAGGGAGAGAAAAGAAAGTGTTTTACTCACAGATGTTGAAGACAGGAGGAAGTTTGAGTCTGTCTGAAGCTCAATCTTCATTCAGAGAGACCTCTTTTTAGGTCAAACCAAGTAAACAAACTCAAATTAAATCAGGACAAAGTAAAAGGGGCAGCTCCCCAAAAAGGAGGGGGAACAGCCCGAACAGAAATCAAAATGCAAAGGAAACTTAAAAACATCAAATTAAAATGTGGTTATTAGGGTCAATAATGCACCCCAACCCCTGCGGTGCCCAGCGGGCGCGGAAAGCGTCAACCTCGCCCGTGGACACCGCATGCTCCCTCTCCAGGGACACCTGGCCGCGAACGTAGCCGCGGTAGAGGGGAGGACAGTCAGGATGGACGGCCCCCTCGATCGCCCGCTGCCTGGACCGGTAAATGGCGCGTTTCGCCAGGCCCAGGAGCAGGTTCACGAGGAGGTCGCCATCCCGACCCTCCCCTCTCCGCACCGGGTGTCCGTAGATCAGGAGCGTGGGACTGAAGTGCAAACAAAACATCAATAAAAGGTTCTTCAGGAAAACATAAAGGGAGTGCAGCCTAAGACACTCAACATAGACATGGTCCACGGACTCCACAAGGCCACAGAAAGGGCAGTCTTCGGAGCCCGTGAACCAGTGAATCCTACGGTTGTGCGGAACTGCTGCATGCATCACCCACCACCCCAGGTCCCCGACGTAATTAGGGGAGATCCCTCCGTAGAGGGACCTCCAGCGGGGACCTCCGCCGCCCGGCGGCAACAAGGCCCGCCAAGGTGTATCCGGGCGACAGGCGAGGAGGCGGTAGTGGAGGGTGTGCAGCAGCAGCCCGCACAGGAAACGCCTCCGCGCGGTAGAAAAAGGCACGGAGGGCATTTCCGCGAGGCGGCTCAGGCTGTGGGGCACCTCACCCAGGGGAGGGGGCTGAGGCTTTGGGCCAATGTGGAATTCCGCCCGAACAGGGGAACGCTCGGGCGGGATCCCACCGCACGCCTGCGCCGTCTCAAGTTTGCGTGCAGTTTCGGGGCCGAGCACGACCGTCCTAAGGTCTAGGATGGCTTTGGCCGCGCGCCGGACGGACGTCCCCACGCGCTCAGCCAGCACGCGGGGACTCATCCAGCCCGCTCCTCCGCCATCGAGCACGTCCCCGATTCTGGTCACCCCGGCGTCCACAGCCCCCCTCTCCGCCAGCCACCTGAAGTTATACGGCTGGAGGAGCGGATTCCTGAGCAGCGGCTCTCGCACGAGAGCCGCTACTCCTGACGGGGGAGAGCTGCGTCGCGAGGCGACCTTGTTCCAGACAGTGAGGAGGTCCTGGTAAAAGACGGGCAACTCCTGCAGGGTGGTCGAAGCACGCCCCAGTTCGATATGCAGGAGCTGCACGTCATAATTGAGGCCGTGCCACTGGCGGAAGAAATACGTCGCCATGGCACACCACTGTGGAGGGGGCTCAACGTAAAGGTACCTCTGCAGGGCCTGGAGGCGGAAGGTCGCTATCTGAGTGCGGAGGCACACCAGACCTTGTCCGCCCTCCTCAAGCGGGAGATACAGGACCGCAGCAGGGACCCAGTGCAGTCGATTGCCCCAGAAGAACCGCACGAGGGTTCTCTGGATATCGGTGACAAAGCCAGGGGGAGGGGTCAAAGGGACCAGCCGGTACCACAGCATGGAGGCGACCAGCTGGTTTATGACGCGAGCTCGCGCCCCGTAGGACAGCACTCGGAGCAGTCCTGTCCAGCGACTCAGGCGGGCGGAGACTTTGGCCTCCAGCTCCCGCCAGTTCGCCGGCCAGGATTCCTCGGCTGGGCAGAGATGGGCCCCCAAGTAGAGGAGGTCGGTCCTGCTCCAGGTGAAAGGCCTGAGCTCCTCCGGAAGGGGGTCCGTCTCCCAAGGACCGACAAGGAGTCCGGAGCACTTGGCCCAGTTGATCCTGGCGGAGGACGCGGCGGAGTACACCGCCTGGCATTCTCGCATCCTCCGCAGGTCAGCTGGGTCCGTGAACATGAGGAGCACGTCGTCGGCGTAAGCTGACAGGACCACCCCTACGTCCGGTCCGCGCAGGACCAAACCTGACAACCTCCTCCGCAAGAGGCGCAGGAATGGCTCCACGCATATGGAATACAGTTGGCCGGACAAGGGGCAGCCCTGCCGTACTCCTCTCCCGAAGCGAAGGGGCGCCGTCAGGGACCCGTTAACCTTAATCAGACACTCTGCGGCAGAGTACAGTAATCGGATCTGGGCGACAAAATGCGT
The DNA here is from genome assembly GCF_964213995.1 of Mustelus asterias. Taxonomy (NCBI): domain Eukaryota; kingdom Metazoa; phylum Chordata; class Chondrichthyes; order Carcharhiniformes; family Triakidae; genus Mustelus; species Mustelus asterias. The sequence continues at coordinate 216,857 of NW_027590645.1, forward strand.
CCCGAACCCGAATGCCCGCAGAGTCCCGAGTAAATACTCGTGCTCCACCCTGTCGAACGCCTTCTCCTGATCTAATGACAAGAAGGCGCCCGACAGACCAGCCCTCTGGGTGTGATGGATTAGGTCCCGGACCAGGTGGAGATTGTCATGTATGCAACGGCCCGGGACCGTGTAGGACTGGTCAGGGTGGATCAAGTGGTCCAGCACGGATCCAAGGCGTGAAGCCATAGCCCTGGCAAAGATTTTATAATCCGTGCTGAGGAGGGAGACCGGGCGCCAGTTCTTGAGCAGGTGGAGATCCCCCTTCTTGGGCAGCAGGGCAATGACGGCCCTGCGCCACGAAAGGGGCATCTCCCCGGTAGCGACGCTCTCCCCCAGGACCCCCGCGTAGTCGCTCCCCAGGACGTCCCAGAACGCCCTGAAGAACTCTACTGTCAGCCCGTCCAGCCCAGGGGCCTTGCCCCGGCTGAGGCCATTTAGGGCGCCGGTCAGCTCGGCCATGGTGGTAGGGGCCTCGAGCCTGCCGACGCCCTCCGGGCCGACCTGCGGCAGGTCCTCCCACAGAAGTCTGCGGGCATCCTCGCTGGACGGATCCGGAGAGAAGAGCGAGGTGTAATACTCCCGGGCAATGGCCCGGATGCCCTCCGGATCCGAGACGGGGGAACCGTCGTCGGCCAGCAGCGTAAGGAGCTGCTGACAGTTAGCCCGCCCTCTTTCCAGCGAGTAGAAGAAGGGGGAGCCGCGGTCCAGGTCCACCTGGAACTGGAGCCGCGACCTCACGTACGCGCCGCGAGACCTGGCAAGCTGCAGGTCCCGCAGCGCGTCCTTCTTCTCCCTGTACTCCGAACGCAGGGCCGGGTCCGCGTCAGGCCGACTGAGACGTGCCTCCAGGTCGAGCACCTCCTTCTCCAACTCCTCGAGCCTGGATTTCCGCCTCTTTGTCGACCCCCTCGCGTACCCCTGACAGAAGGTACGGACGTGAGTCTTGCCCACATCCCACCAGAGCCTCAAGGAGGGGAAGCCTCCCCGCTTCCTTCTCCAGCCGGCCCAGAATCGACGGAACGAGTCCAGGAAGCGCTCGTCCTCCAGCAGCGTGTTGTTAAAGTGCCAGTACGCGGACCCCCGCCGGATGCGAGACGGCGCAAAGTCCGCCCACGCCAGGCTGTGGTCCGTGCTCGACACCGGCCGCATGGAGACCGAGGACACGCCGGACACGTGCGCCTTCGAAATGTAAAGGCGGTCGAGCCTGGACGCTCCGACTCCAGGCCTCACGAAAGTGAAGGCGCTGGAGCCAGGATGGAGATGTCTCCAGACGTCCACCAAGTCGTGGGACCCGATCAGGTCCCGCAACTTCACCACCGCCGGAGTGCGCAGCCAGGGGCCGGTGCGGTCCCGTGCCTCGAGGAGGCAGTTGAAATCTCCCCCGAGGATAATGCATTCGCCCCCCGCGATGGTGTCGATGTGAGCGGACACTTTCTCGTAGAAAGTCGTTTGCTGCGGTCCAGCGGTCGGGGCGTAGACATTCAGCAAGTGAATGACCACGCCCCCCTCACGGACCGTCAAGTGCAGCAACCGGCCTGGCACCGGCTCCTTGACCCCCAAGATCTCCGGCTTATAATGCGGGGCCAACAAGATAGCCACCCCGCAAGAAGCGAGCGTGAGGTGGCTCATGTAGACCCCCCCTCGCCACTCCAGGAGCCATTGGGCTTCGTCTCCCGGAACGGTGTGGGTTTCCTGCAGGAAACACACCGCATACTTCCCGTCACGGAGGACCGAGAAGTTCTGGAACCTGCGGTGTGGCCCACTGCTGCCGTTGATGTTGAGGCTGGCTATGGTCACCTTCATGTCAGCAGCTTTGTGCCACCGTCACCACTTAACTAGGTGTGTGGGGGGGCGCTGGCGCAATTCTCACCAGTCCACCCCCCACCTTTTCGAGCCTGTGGAGGAACCGCAGTACCCAGCGCCGCTCTATTTTCTCCAGGCCCGCGGAGGCATGCGAGCATGCCTTCACGGACCGGACGAGCTGCGCCAGGTCCGGCCAGCGGCCGAGGGCTAGCCGGATTATGTCGGAGCGACCGGAATGGTTACGGATAAAGACCCTGAGGTCCTTGGAGGGGATGAGGGACGACTCGGTGGGGGGCACGAGGGAGTCCCCCGCCTCGCTCTGGGCAGACTCTGAAAGTGTCCCCGTACCCTCCACCGAGCCGCTGACCTCCTCAGGGCGGTCGCCCCTCGACTCCGAGTCCCCCGCCGCAGGACGTACGGCGGGCGGCACGGAGCCACCAACTAGCCCTAGCCCCTCCCCGATCCCACCCCCAGGATCGGTGGAGGAGGGGTTCCCCCCGGGCTCACCTTTCCCGGATTGCGGGCCCCCGTGCGACGGCGGCCCAGCCCCCCCCCCCGCCCCAGACGCTTGGACACCCCCCAGGTCCGGTGTATCCTTCGGACTGAGGTTGGGGATGTCCAGCGTCCAAGGTCGGGACGGAGAGGACGAGTGGATCGTCTCTTCGCCGCCGCCGCACGAGGACATGAACATTGGAGTGTCGCCCCAGTCCCCCGACAGACTGAAGAAGAACTCCGGGTTGTAACCGGCCGGGTGGAACGGAACCGTGGGGGCCCCGCTGCCACCCGGCCCCGGAGACTCCTCGCCGGGGGACTGAGGCAACACATGCTTGGATTTGCAGGGTGCCTTGCCCCCTTTTTTCTGGGGACAAGGCACAAAGACAGGTGGGGGCACGGCAGGAGATGACTCACAAGGGGGGAGGGGCACGCAGACCTCGAACTCTACGGTGCCCGAGGGGCCCCGCCTCTTTTTGTTAACCTGCCCTCGGGCAGGCGAGGCCCCTCGCCCTCCGCCCCTCTTCGCCTTGCCGCGCCCCCCCTGCTCTCCCGTCACTTCCCCCCGAGGTGGCGGCGTCGCCAGTTTTGCCGGCTCGGGGTCGCTTACCCCCCCATGCTCGGGCCCATGATCCCGGGCGCCGGACCCAGCACTAGGCCCCGGAGAGCCCATGGGCCCGGCAGATGGTGGTGGGGGGGGGGGGGGGGGGGGGCGCAGGTGGAGACTGAGGCGGTCCCCGAGCCGGCTGCCGGGGTGGTTGGGGTGTTTTCCCTGGGGGCCGGGGTTCCGGTACCCCCCTTCTTTTTTGTAGGTCCCTTATGGGCCTTTTGGCCGCGCGGGGGCTCCGCTCCCCCCCCGCCGGCAGCTGAGGTGGCAGCTGCTGCCGGCGTGGCCTCCCCTCGCGGGGGGGCAGATGGTACTCGCTTGGGGGGAGAGGGGGCTGCGGTGCCAGCTGCGGCCGCCTTGGGTTGGTGGTCGGCGGCCTTGGAGACGGGGCAGTTTTTTCTCACGTGCCCCGCCTCCTTACAGGCATGGCACCGCACACCGTCCGCGGACCAAAAGACCCGGTACGTGGTCCCCTCGTGGGGGACATTGAAACCTCCCTCCAGTTCCTCCTCCCGGGCCAGGCGGACAAAAACCTGGCGCCGGAAGGAGTATATGTGGCGGAGGGAGGGGTCCCGAAGGCCGAGCGGGATCGGCTGCACCCCGGACCTGACCTCCCCCAGTAGATGGAGGTGGGGGAGGAGGAGCTCACTCGGTAGGAAGGGCGGGACGTTCGATATTACGATCTTGTGGGCGGTGGCCTCCAATGGGTCCACCGCCAGGAACGTCCCGCCCACCGTGAGCCCCTTTTCCAGGGCGAGGCGAACCGCCCGCTCGGCCTTCAGGAAGAATACGGCCCGGCCGTACATCTTAGAGGCCGCGACAATGGCTGAGGGGCCGACAACCCCAGCCATTGCCTTAACGCAGGCCTCGATAGACATGTCGGGGTGGGCGTAGCACTTCACCCCGAGCTGCCGCGTGATTAAAGAGAATGGCGGCGGGGCCTTGGGAGCGGCGGGGGCTCTGGCAGCCGCCACGCCCGCATAGGTGGGCCGAGAAGGCCCTGCCACCGGCGACGCTGGTGATGTCGCCATGGTATCAAGGGAAGTGCTACACCCACCCCGAGACTGCCCAGATGCACGGCAGGGCGTATATGTGGAGGGAAAAATAAGGGAGGGTGGGGTAGGTGGGTAGGGGTGTAGGTGTTCTCTCCCCGGAGTGAGAGAGGGAGAGAGGAGGTCGGAGCAGTGGGAGGGAGATGAG
>NW_027590646.1:2500-5000 GCF_964213995.1 Mustelus asterias
CCGCACAGGGGAAAACAAACGGAAACCGGGAAAATTCGTCTATTATGTTAAGAAAATAGACATTCCGATCCGTTGAGGGAAGGGGGCCCTTAAAATCTACACTCAGCCTCTCAAAAGGGCGAGTGGCCTTGACCAAATGTGCCCGGTCTGGTCGATAAAAGTGTGGTTTGCATTCTGCGCAAATCCGACAACTTCTAGTAACTGACCTGACCTCCTCCACCGAGTAGGGTAGGTTGCGGGCTTTTATGAAGTGGTAGAGTCTGGTGACTCCAGGATGACACAGATCATTGTGGAGAGCCTTCAAGCGGTCCTCCTGCATGATGGCGCATGTTCCGCGCGAGAGGGCATCCGAGGGCTCATTGAGCTTCCCTGGACGATACATAATATCGTAATTATAGGTGGAGAGCTCAATTCTCCACCGCAAGATCTTATCGTTCTTGATCTTGCCCCTCTGCGTGTTACTGAACATAAACGCCACGGATCGTTGATCCGTGATCAGGGTGAACCGCTTACCTGCCAGGTAATGGCGCCAGTGTCTGACTGCCTCCACAATGGCCTGAGCCTCCTTTTCCACCGCTGAGTGCCGAATCTCTGGGCCTTGAAGGGTGCGGGAAAAAAACGCGACGGGCCTGCCTGCCTGGTTTAGTGTGGCGGCTAGGGCGAAGTCCGATGCATCACTCTCCACCTGGAAAGGGATGGATTCATCCACCGCGTGCATCGTGGCTTTCGAGATGTCGCTTTTCAAAACCTTGAAGGCCAACTGGGCCTCCGGCGTAAGTGGGAAGGTCGTGGACTTAATGAGCGGACGAGCTTTGTCCGCGTAGTTGGGGACCCACTGTGCATAATACGAAAAGAACCCGAGGCATCTCCTCAGTGCTTTCGTGCTAGCGGGCAAGGGAAGTTCAGTGAGTGGGCGCATACGGTCTGGATCAGGGCCAATGACCCCGTTTTCCACCACGTATCCGAGGATGGCTAACCTATGCGTACGGAATACGCACTTCTCCCTGTTATAGGTCAGATTCAGGCGAGATGCAGTGCGTAGAAAGTGTTGGAGATTCGTGTCGTGGTCCTGCTGGTCATGGCCGCAGATGGTGACGTTATCCAGGTACGGGAAGGTAGCCCGCAACCCGTTCTGGTCCACCATTCGGTCCATAGCATGCTGGAAGACCGAGACCCCATTGGTGACACCAAATGGAACCCTGAGGAATTGGTATAGACGACCATCCGCCTCAAAAGCCGTATATTGTCGGTCCTCTGGGCGGATGGGGAGTTGATGGTAGGCGGACTTAAGGTCTATGGTAGAAAACACTCGGTACTGCGCAATCTGATTGACCATATCAGAAATGCGCGGGAGAGGATACGCATCCAGCTGCGTGTATCTATTAATGATCTGACTATAGTCGATGACCATCCGAGGTTTGTTCCCGCTTTTGACTACCACGACCTGCGCTCTCCACGGACTAGCACTGGCCTGTATGATCCCTTCCTTGAGGAGCCGCTGAACCTCAGATCTAATAAAGATCCGGTCCTCAGCGCTGTAACGCCTACTTTTAGTAGCGATGGGCTTGCAGCCAGGTACCAGATTTTTAAAAAGGGATGGTGTCGTGATCTTCAGGGTGGATAGATTGCACGCGGGGCGCTTTGGGCAATTTGGAGGCTGCGGCTGGTTCCCTACTGCCAGTGAAGGGAGTGGCCCACCGTACTGTAGGATCACACTCCTCATGTGGGCCATAAAGTTTAGTCCGAGGAGAATTGGCGCGCAAAGGTGAGGTAGCACAAGGAGCCTGTATTGCTCGTAAACTGTGCCCTGTACCTCAAGAGTTACCATACATCGTCCTTGGATCGGTACAGACCGGGACTGTGATGCCATGGAAATTGTCTGTTTGGCAGGGAGAACCCGGAGTCCACACCTTTTAGCAGTTTCAGGGTGTATGAAACTTTCGGTGCTCCCACTGTCAAACAGACAATTCACAGTTCTGCCACTAACCTTTACCTCCATCATGGAATGTTCCAGTCTGTAATGCCTGGTCTGATCCAGAGAGATCGACGCCACCGTTGGCCCCTGGGCGTCACTGCATGCTGCCGATGTGGATGCTGAGGACCCCTGCTGGTCGCTGCTGCATGCTGCCGATGTGGATGCTGAGGACCCCTGCTGGTCGCTCCTAGTCGTCGTGGACCATGATGGCCGCCCCCATGAATCGCATGTGGCCGAGGGCTCCAAGCGCAGCGACTCCTGGTGGTCTTCCTCCTCCTCTGTCTGCCACGATGGCGCCGTCCTGAGATCGCACGTGGTCGGACCTCGTGGGTACTGCAGCGCCGAAAGAGATGGTCTCCGTTCTGGAGGGTTACAAGCTGCACTGCCGTTTTTAGGTTTGGACCTGCAGACTTTGCCGTAGTGGCCTTTTTTACCGCACTGGCTGCAGATTGCCGTTCTTGCCGGACACTGTTGCCGTGGATGCTTGGCCCCACCGCAAAAATAGCATCGCTGGCCACCTGGAGC